>NC_067145.1:2477086-2699352 GCF_903995435.1 Acomys russatus
AAACCCATATCAGAACCTCTATCACCCACCCATAGCCATTGGCCTCTTTCTTACTAGCTCCTTTCACCATATGATTTGTCCATTTGGATCCCAGCACCTTTGAAGAATGATCATCAACCAGGTGGTGGTGGTGGCATATGACATGCCATTAATCCCAGCACTAGGGAGGCAGAGGCAGGAGGATCTCTGTGAGTTTGAGGCCAGCCTGGAGTACAGTGCAAACTCCAGGGCAGTCAGAGCTATACAAAGAAACCCTGTGTCAAAAAACATATCCCCCCCCAACACAAACACAGAGAGATAGAGAGAGAGAGAGAGAGAGAGAGAGAGAGAGAGAGAGAGAGAGAAAAGAAGAAGAAGAAGAAGAAGAAGAAGAAGAAGAAGAAGAAGAAGAAGAAGAAGAAGAAGAAGAAGAAGAAAAGTGATCATCAGTAATAGGAAGATGAGTTTAAGAGAAAAGTTAGAGATTAGGAATCCTTTCAGAAACACAATGGCCTTTATTTGTGAAAGTCAGCATGATTGCATTTGGCGTTCTGCCTTTTCTTTGAGTCTCAAAACAGCCCCAGAAGAAAAGCATTACAATTTCTCCTTTGCAGATGGGGAGAATGGCTGAGAGAGGTTAATTTCAAACATTATCCCAGGATATTGGAGGAGTGTTGCTTCCCACAGGAAAGTCTAGAATTCTTTCATTTATAACTATTCTTTATTCTTCATTTGTTTTCAGTCAAAACCACTACTTTCCAGGACACATTCATCTGAGGAAACTCTAGCCAGAAAGGCAGATGAGGGAATGAGAAGTAAGGTGGGTTGGCATTCAAGGACTTGAGGACCAGGAGACACTGGATGGAAATTGATCAGAAGAATTTAAATGGTGGTATCACTGTTCACTTTAGCCTTACCTCAACCCTTCTAATGCAATAGGAGGTACTGTCAGAACATAAGAAACACTAACTGAATTAGTGGCCCAGAAGCAATCACTTCCCATCAAATAAAATTCATTTGATGGGAAAACCAAGGCAAATCACAATATTCTCAAATTTGACAATTAATTTCTGAGCTTCCATAGCCATTTGTAATCCATCAGTACTTTCTATTGCTCCTAGAATAGGCAGCACAAATGGAACATACAGTAGGTCTCAAGATTAAATAGAGACGAGGAAACATTTTATATATTTTTTATTTGATGGTGGGGTTTAGAGTGTCTGGCAAAAAAATCACCTTGAATAATTAAAGCATGAACTCATCCCTCTCTGTCTCTCTCTGTCTCCCTCTGTTTCTCTCTGTCTCTCTCTCTCTGTCTCTCCTCCTCCTTCTTTTCATTTCTTCTTCTTCTTTTTTATCAAGACTAGAACATTTAATAGAAACCAGGCAAGAACTGGGTAAAAGAATCCATTCAATGAATGTCTCCCTCAGACTAGACTTCTCATAGAAATAACTGTGGACTCTTCTTGGAAACTCTAGATGTTCCTATTTCATCTCTAAACACAAAGGAAGAATAAGACACTGTCTAGCTCCAAATCCCAATGACCAGACTGTAGTATCATAGAGTTTATTTTCCATCTTCCTTCTGGCTAGACACTGCTCTTGGAAGTTTTCTCCTGCACTACCACACTTGCATTCAGGTTGTGTGTGTAAAAATGACACATTTTTAAATGTCCTGGTCTTTCTATGAGAGGTAATTACATAATATGGTTCAATACACTGCTATGTTCATCATAGTTTTACACTTCACGAAGCCAAAATCTAAACATCAAAAAAATTTTTTAAACATCAAATTTTTATAGGATGGAAAAATGTTATGTATGGAGAAAAATAATTTATTCACTCATCCATCTATCTATTCATCTCTTTTCTAAAAATATGTTTGTATGGCATTTTGCAAGATGCTGTGAGAAACTCTTGAAAAGTAATTACAAAGTACAACTTGCAGGCATATTCAAGGGTTGTGCACAAAACTTCAAGGTCAGCACAGGAATGGCCTAATCCATGAGAACACACCACCAAGTTGGGCTTCATTAAACTCAGGCTAATAAGGTGGTGACAAGGGCTTGGTGTGGTGATGTGCATTTGCAATCTCAATACTCAGAGTGCAGAGGCAGGAGGATCACCACAAGTTCAAGGCTAGCATGGTTTCATATTGAGTTTGAGGCCAGGCAAACCTGCACAGTGAGACCCTATCTCAAAATAAATCCACAGTTCATTAATTAATTAGTTAATAAAAAATAATAATAAATAAGGGGAAGATTACAATATTCATGACATATGTTAATAATGTCTCATCAATGTATCATGGTCATATGATTCCCAGGTAGATGTAGAATAAATCATCTATTCTTCTCCAAAGTCATTATGCCTCTGGCACAAGTATTTATGTATGTTAATGTAAAATGTCTGTGTTGTTTATTATATTATGATGTCTAATTGTACACATTATATAAAGTCACATTTAATTTACATGCACTTATGCATTACATGTATACATGGTAGTCAGAAAAAGAACCTGTGTCATTCTAGATTCCCATATTTCTCAACGAAGTGAATTTACTTCTCTACACATGGTGCACTATAGCTTTTTCTTTAAAATACATTTTCAGTGTCCCAAACATCTAGGCTGAGGAAAAATTAAGTTCAGTTAGTCTCAGCGTTTAAAGGCTCACAGACATCCAAGAAGAGAACCTTACGTGTGCCCCTGCTTTCCCAGCCTTCTTAGAGTACCTTGACGTCTGCAGACCGGGACCCCCCCTCCCAAGAGGCTCCCACTGTGGTCCCTTTCCACACACTAACCCAGGCCACTGCGGAGGATGCAGAGGCTACTAAAACTATGGAAAACCTCCTTTTAGAACAGGATCTCACTAGGTAACCCAGGTTAGCCTGAACTCTTGATCCTTTTGGCTCTACGTCTTCACACTAGGATTTCAGGTGGAGATCCCACATCCAGTTCAGGACTTCCAATCTTAATGTAAGAGCCTTAATCTGGTTCCCAATACTCAAGAGCGGTCAATCTGGGGAAAACTACACCTATTATGCTGTTGTACGTTTGTTTGTGTAATTTATGTATAAGTTCTTTGTCGGCATCTGTGTCTAAACACCAGAAAAGGGCATGGAATTGCATTATTGCTGGTTGTGAGCCACTCAGGACCTGTGGAAAAGGAGCCAGTGCTCTTTACTACAGAGCCTGTAAGACTCTGATCCAGGGACTCTATACTGGGAAGCACCAAATGAGAGAGACGGACACCGGGTGGATACTAAACCAAGAGGTTTATTCCAGCGCGCTGGGGTCCACCCTCACACAGAAGTGAGGCGACCAGAGCAGAAGAATTTTTGGGTTTTTGTATTCTTAGGAGGGGCAGATTTTGGTCACAGTTCTTGGAGGGGTGGGATAGGTGAGGCTGTGGAAACTTCACAGTCTTGGGCAGGCTGGGTGGAGACTGAGTCTCCAGGGAAGTTGTTTTATCTCAGCTAATAGCTCCAGTGGAGTTTCTGGAAACTGCTAACAGGTCTAGTTTAGGCCAGTGCGTGGTCATTCCCGCAACGCAGGAAGAAGTGAAGTCACTTGGAGACAAGTTCTCATACAGAACACGGTATTAAATGCAGAATATAAATTACATATAGGATATGGCATTAATTTTTCCCCTACAAGCCATCTCTTCAGTTCCAAGCTACAACTTTCACTCTCCAGAGAGGAGCATTGAACTGCTCTTCTGAGGTGACGCCATATTCTGCCAAATCCCCAGGAAACATCTCCATTTCACACAAGGCTATATTAGTTCCTCTACAGGTTAAAACTTAGGAATTCTTCCCAATGCCCAGGATTTTGAGACAGGAGAATTGAGATTTAGGAGACAGCCAGCTCAACATGGTGAAGCTTTATTTAAAACAAAAATGTGTTTAAATTAAAAAAAAAACATGCAAAAATTAAAACCTAAGAAAAACAGTCACTTTTCCCTGGGGCTAACGGAAATCCAGATTTAAGAAAGGGTTGCTTCCTATTTGAAGGAGGGTGGAGACATCTTGTTCATCTTTTTTCTGAATCTGTGATAATTCTTTTCACTAGTATGCACTGGCAGTAACCATACACTTGTGCATCTCTGAATTTGTTATCCACGTATGTGTTAATCTATCTCTTTACCTGTTCTTTTTTTCTTTCTACCCACATCACAGAAAACTTAGAATAAATAACTTGGCATATTTAGTCATCGAGAAATTGCCTTGGTGTCTCTTAAAAATATTGCAAAATTACAGAAATGTGGTGGGAAAAAAAGTCTTTAGAGTTCATTTAGTCAGTATTGCTTAATTTTAAATTTCTCATACCATATTGACAATTTGTATAATATATGCCATGGTTTTTTTTCTTGGTATGCATTTAAATTAAGCTTTTGGTTTCAGTAATGTTTTATCTTCAGAGTAAGTCACAATAAATGAAAGAATGTTTACAAATCTGCCTGAAAATACACTTTGGGACATGATCGTGCTACTAGTGCACACTGATTTGCTTTGTAGTCCAGGCTGGCCTCAGACTCATCACTTCCGTCTCCTAAGTTCTGAGATTTGGGCATATGTCACCATACTCAGCTCAAGATATAAAGTTTTAAAACAAAGTTTAAATATAGTTTTTATTCCAGTCAAGTTATTGCAGAACGTAAAGACTTGTACTTGTCCTACCTGTTTATATGTGTGTATGTATGTATGTATGTGTGTACGTATGTATGTGTGTGTGTGTGTATATATATATATATATATATATATATATATATATATATATATATATATATATATATATTGTTTGTTTGTTTGTTTGTTTTGTTTTTCAAGACAAGGTTTCCCTGTATCACCCTGGCTATCCTGGACTCACTTTGTAGACTAGGCTGGCCTTAAACTCACAGAGATCCACCTTGCTTCTGCCTTCCCAAATGCTGGGACTACAAGCGTGTACCACCATGCCCAGTTTATCAGAAGGAATTTAAAAGGAAATCACTCTTTATTTCCCATAATCCAAGCCTATAGCCAGGTGTCTCTCAGGGCGTGGTGGCACACACCTTTAATCCTAGCACTCAGGAGGCATAGACAGGTGGATCTCTCTGAGTGTGAGGCCAGCGTGGTCTGTACTATGAGTTCCATGTCAGCCAGGGCTACATAATGAGACCCACAAAACAATAAAGAAGCCTGCCCCAGGCTTCCAGACCTAGTTTGATTCTTTAACTTTGCTAACATACAATTGAGTCCTAGAGAAAATGACCTTGTCCCTGGTAGAGCCGACAATAATTTGTTGGCCTCTTGACTTTAAATTCCGTACACTTGCTGATCAGAGCCCAACCCATCAGCTCTCATATACCCACCCATCCATCTGTGCCCTCTCTGGAAGTGGATTGCAAGCTGGCAGTGAGCTCGGGATACAGTCTTGCACATGGTGTCTTTCTCTCGACAGATGCCACATTCCGAGGGGAAGTTTGATTTGTTGTGGTATACCAGTGGTGTATCACCAGGAAGTCTTCATGTTGACTCCACACGAAGTTAAGTGAGCCTCAGTTAGGACACTGTTCAAAGGCTTCAGGGACTGACTGCCTTCAACCGGAAAGGCCACCTGATGCCATGGGGAACAAAAGGTGTGAAGGTTTATAGATACAGCTTTCAGCAAGGCAAGACACACAGTAAGATCTTCACATAGAAACCACAGGACCAGAGGACACAACCGTTATGAGAGCATACATACATGGAGAATCAAAGACCAGAGGACACAGCCATTAAGAGAGCATACATACATGGAGAATCAAAGAGTAATGGGAGAAGCAAAAGAGGATGACAATAACACTTGTCCCAAAGACTGCAACTGCTAAGAAAGGGCTCTGTGGCTATGGAAGGCCAATGCAGCACAAAATAAAAATAAACCAGCTGAGCGGTGGTGATGCACACCTTTAATCCCAGCACTTAGGAGGCAGCGGCAGGCAGATCTTTGGGTTTGAAGTCAGCCTGGTTTACAGAGTGAGTTCTAATACAACCAGCGCTACCTGGCTACCGGAGAGAAAACATGTCTAGCAAAACAAACAAGCAAACAAACAATAATCTTCAGCTTGGGCCTGCCTAGCCTGCCTGTGCTGAAATCATGTGGGTGCCCTAAGCATTTGCTAAGGAAAGTGTCCATGTGGGTGTCTTGCATCAACCAATAATCCAAACCTCAGGCAAGTGAATAGAAATGATGAAGCATCTACCCTGGAAGATGAGTTGGATATGTGTCCAGCAGACCTGACAAAGAATGCTCTTTCATCCCATATAGGAACTTTTCTTTCTCTAGTTTCTAGCTGGCCTCCCGGCAGTTTGTTTGCATGGACTTATGTTTCCAAGAAAAGATGTTCTTTGGGAAATAGCCATCACAATTTTCCCTCATTGCCATTTTACCATAAATGGGAGAGGACTCTGGGGCAGCTGTTTTGGCAGAATCAGTTAGTTCAGAACACTATTTTTGAAAGAAAGAACGAACCAATGAAAGAAAGAAACACAGAAAGGCGAAAGTGACCTAGGAGGCTCTTGACCTAGGAGGCTCTTGACCTAGGAGGCTCTTGACCTAGGAGGCTCCTGACCTTCTCCATACTTTTAGTACCTCTTGCAGCTTCCCACTCATCCCTACTCACACTCCTTCTCTGGACTTGCCTTATTTTTCTTGGAGATATTCTTTCACATATCAACCAAACACAGAAATTGGCACTGATATGCCAGAGCCTTCCAGGGCCCCTGGAGAGGACTTGCAGCTGTGTCACAAGGAGGAGATGTCCAAGTTCACTCCTAGAGAACTAATTAGCCTCCAATAGCAAAATGGAACAACCCTGGTGTTAGAACAAGGGTCATGAGCCAAACTCTCCTCTGTAAGGCTCATTCCATGAGAAATCAGTCTTTCTCATGCTTGTATGAAGAATCTAAATGTTCTATCACCTAATAGAATTTCTTATTTTTTTTTTTTATAGAATCTTTTGAATGGTGGGCCAGGGACATTAATGCCAACAATTACCTATGATCATTTACATATCCCACATTTGCAGAGCTAATGCTGGAAGACATTTTGAATGATTCATCAGGTATTTTTCTGAAATACTTTAAAAGTTTAAACATGAATATGAAGTGCATATTACTTGTACATGTGTACATAACTGGTAACTGATCATTTCAGTGTGTTCTTAACTTCATATTACCTACAGACTTCCCATAGACCGCTGTGGTGATTGAAATGACCTCCATAGGCTCATAGATTTGAATGCTAGGTCACCAGGAAGTGGCACTATTAGGAGGCGTGTCCTTGTTGGAGGAGGTGTGTCAGTGGGAATGGGCTTTGAGGTTTCCGAAGTTCAAGCCAGGTCCAGGGACTCTCTCTCTCCTCCTCTGCTTCTGTGCTGTAGGACTCTCAGCTACCTCTCCAACACCCCGTCTGCCTGCATGCCACCATGCTTCCTGCCATGCTGATAATGAGTTTAACCTCTGATCATGTAAGCCAGTCCTAGTTACATGCCTTCCATTATAAAAGTAGCTGTGGTCATGGTGTCTCTTCACAGCAATAGAACCCATGACAAAGACAACCACTGATAGCTAAAAAAGTTGTAGCCTACCTGGAATTTTTCAGCAGTGTTTATGGCAGTATCTGTGTGTTCTAAAGCTTGAGAGTGTTGTTTGAGCTTCTAAGATTGTAATTCCCGAATAGTCCATAAAGCCCATGGATGAGAGATATCAGGTATAAGGCGCCCCACAGTATGACCTGTGAATACTCACTTGGATAATTAGTATATGGATCACAGAGGAGGCCATGGGAAACAAAAAAGGTGTGGAACATCAGATTCTACCCTTGGCATAGGTCTTAAAGGGGAATAAGAAATAAGTCAAAGCAAGATGGGCAGGCTCATGCCCACCTTGCGCCAGCTTAGGTAACCAAGTAGGTCTGACCTGGCTAGTGGCACATGTAACAGAATTCAGGGCTGGGAGACTTCTTGAATCACGTAAACAGTAAACAGGAGAGTGTTTCTGAGTGACTCTGTGGTTTAAAAAACTCAACTCTTTTTAAAAACTATTTTTATTTATTTTTTGAGAATTTCATATATGTGTTTGATGTGTCTTGATCATATCTACTCTCAACTCCTCTCTACACTCCCTCTGAACCCCCATAATGTATCTTCACAACTTGTACCTTCATATACTCTTCTTTTTTATAGCTTACTGAATCTGGTCAGTGCTGCCTTCACGCACATGGATATGGGGCCGCCCACCAGAGAATGGGCTACCTACCAACAGACACACCTGGAAAGACATATGACCTCCCTTCAATGAACAGCATCAACTGCCAATAGCCCCTCAACTAAAGATGTAGCCTTATGAGCTCATCTCCCATCCATATTGTAGTGCTGACTAGCTTAACCTTGTGAAAGGCTCATATTGACAATTATAGCTGCTTTGAGCCAATGAGTTCAATGGACCATTTCATGTTCAGAATATAGCATTTCACAGCATTCTTCCCTATCCTCCTGTTATTTCCGTCCTCTCTTCCACTATGCTTCCCGAGCCTTGGAGGGTTTGTTACAAATGTCACATTTAGGGATAAACAGGCAACAATTACTCATTCTTAGTACTTTGACCAGTTTGAAGATTTTGCTACCCACTGCAAAAAGAAATTTTTATGACCAATGTTGAGAGCAGTATTAGTCTACCCATATTTAACTGGCAATGATCTAGAAAGCTGGAATAAAAGTTGAGATAATAAGGCCAAAAGTTAGTCATGGGGCAAAGAAGACATGACAGAAATGAGGAGGGGGACAGTCCCAATTCACTCAAACCACGTCAGCCATCCACTTTGCACATCCTAGATACTGAAAATAAAGCAAACCTGGTCTCATTGCACTGCCCATCAATGGAGCAAACTTTCTATTACACTGAGTGTATTAACCAGACTCACTCCGGGTCTCTGAGCCGAGAATGCAGGTGGAAATTCCCTGTGGGGTACGGTATGGTAGGAAGCAACAGTTGTAATCTCAGAGAATGATAGTTGGAGATTACTCATGTCCCCTCACACACACACACACACACACACACACAGAGAGAGGAGAGAGAGAGAGAGAGAGAGAGAGAGTAGAGAGAAGAGGAGGAGAGAGAGGGAGGAGAGAGAGAGGGGGAGAGAGAGGGAGAGAGAGAGAGAGAGAGAGAGAGAGAGAGAGAGAGAGAGAGAGAGAGAGAGAGACTCCTCATTCTCTTTCGATACCTTCTTGCAAGCCCCACCCACTTCAAAGTACCAATGATTTCTAGAAACCCTTTGGTTATACATAAACTTTGCTTTCTGATGTTTATGTCTGAGTGTATCTGTCAGTAATTTAGACTCCCAATGCGACCACCCTCGCGTTTTCTGTGTAGCACTTGAGATTCCTTTGAATCTTAAAGAGGCTTGTCTCTTAGACTTAGCACTGTGTGTGTGTGGCTCTTACCAATACTTCCAATTTGCGTTTGACGTCTTGCATGGCTCCACCTTTCCCCCTGGGTTTGTGCATTCTTTCTTGACCTCTTGTAGCTACAAATAACCTCCCAGACACTGAGATACACATCTCCCAAACAGGCAGCCAACAGACAGATTGGAAAATCAACTGAGCCAAAACAGCTGCAGTGAGACAGTCAGACAACCCAATCTGATACATGCATAGGAAATTATTGCTCTCTAAAAAGTACAGAACCACAGTGGAAGTCAATACTATAAGCTTACTTAATCCAACTCTGATTTTAGAGACAGGAAAATAGTCTGGCAGTTGTATCATAATTGCACAGCTCTTAAGTAGAAGAAGAAGCTAACAAGATCAGCATTCCCTCTTCCTTAGTAGGACTTTGCTATGTGTAGAAGGTAGGAGCTTATATATAAAAATAGCCAACTAGCCAGGCAGAGGTGGAACACACCTTTAATCTCAATACTTGGGAGGTAAATGCAGGTGAATCACTGTGAGTTTGAGGCCAGCCTGGTCTACAAAGAGTGTCCAGGACAGTCAAGGCTACACAGAGAGACCCTGTCTCAAAAAAAAAAAAAAAAAGCCAATTATAGTGGCTACTGGAAGCAAAAGCGATGGGATGGTAAGTAACTGCTTTCTTGGCACAGACATAAGTCCAAACACTAGCTGCAGACTGTGGCAGAGGCTGTGGCCAAGACCATATCAAAGCAGCCACAAGAAGTGTCACAGAACCCCCAGGGAAGCTAAAGTGACTGTGATCAGGTACACACAGAAAGTATTGTACATAGACTTAGAAATAGTTGCCTGCGGGCTGGCAAGATGGCTGAGAAAGGTCAATGTGTTTCCCATGTAACTATTATGCCTGCCTTCAGTGGCCAGGACACACCACAGAAGGGGAGAACTGGCACTTCTGCCTGAAAGGGTTTTTTGGTTTTTGTTTGTTTGTTTGTTTTTTGTTTTGGTTTGGTTTGGTTTTGGTTTTGCTTTTTAGGTTTTTCAAGGCAGGGTTTCTCTGTGTAACAGTCCTGGCTGTCCTGGACTCTCTTTTGTATACCATGCTGGCCTTGAACTCACAGAGATCTGTCTACCTCTGCCTCCCAAGTGCTGGGATTAAAGGCATGCACCACCATGCCCAGCTTCCCTGACTTTCATAACATGTGCCGTGTTGCATGCATCCTTGTGCGTGCACACAAACACGTTTTACACCCCCAAAATAATAATAAATAGAATTTTAAAAAATAAACAAATTGCTTTTTGTGCCCTCAGAATGTAGCTTGGTGATATAGGTTGATGGGCCCAGCACTCCATTTCAAAAGAGAAAGAAAAAAGGCAGCATTGCTGTGTATGATGCACACACTAGTAATCCTGGCACTCAGAAGACCAAGGCAGGAGAACTTCCAGCAGGAGGCCAAGCTGGGCTCAAGAAACTGTGTGGACAATTGAGAAAGAAACTATTTGTGTCGTGGTATAAAATAATAAGAGAAAAGGATGTAAAAAAAATCTTATTCTTACCAAACAGAGACCACAATGTAGAGCTGATGTATGGTAGATTGTTCTCAGATGTGCTTTAAAATATAGATAAGCATCAACTCCTAAAGCTCCCTGAGCTGGGGACATTAGCGAATTCTGTTTGGTGGCAGTGAAGGTGGTGGGATTTGTTCATTATTTGATTGATGGATTTACCGTTGTTCTACCACACCCACGATTTTGATGTCCCTAAAAGTACATAGGAGCATAATAAAGACCTGCTTTATGTTCATGGGTTTTATGATCTATGTATGCCTATGGGCCTGTGATGATGCAATCCTTAAAATAAGACCTTAAATTGCTAAAAAATTTAAATATAAAAATAAAATGTCAGGATTACTATATGGCATGTATAGTAACATTAAGCATCTCTGCTGAAACATTGGCTTATTGAATTACTATCGAGTCAGAAATGAGGAGGAGGGTTAAGGCTGCCAGAGATGGGGAGCAGAGATGAGTACAATGAGTGACTTTCATTTCCTTACTGTGACACATGGAATGACCACAGTTCAGTAATTGGATGGACTTCCTGTAATCCTAGTTCCTGACAGCACCCAGCTTGTCAGCACCTGAGCCCTCACATGACTCAGCTAGGAGAATTTCAGAGCAGAGTAAAAGGGCAAATTGTGTTGGGTCCTTAACACCTGAAACTAGAGCTGCATAGATCTAAACCAAGTACAAAGCCAGTCAGGCACACGGTGGGGTGGGAGATGTGGGGGGTGGCGTACGTGTGAGCTCACACACGTACACACATACTCACATGCACACACATGCATTACTGGGACCATCCACTGTTCCTTCTTTGTCCTTTTCTTCCCCATATGTAAAAACACATGCATATTTTCAAGGCAGAGAATAGTTTAAAATTCTGTGAGAATGTTGTAAACTGTTGCTGTGAATCACTCCAAAGCCATCCAACAGGAGGCCTCCCTCTCCCTTTCCAGTAAGTGTTATTCCAGTTCATGATTGTACTTGCTGGCTTCCGAGAGCTCCCTGGGAACAACTTGGACCTGGCAAGACAGGCCTTTGAGGTAATGGCCTTCCCTTGCCTGCTGGAAAGAAGCATTTTCAACTCCAGAACAAATATCATCTTTTGCATTTCAGTTGTTCATTTTTATTAACCAACTGCGTCTGCTGAAAACGTCTTGACCTTAATACTAGAAACTCCATTTGACTCCATTTCTCTGTGTCAGGAGTTCATCTTCCCATATATTTGTCCACAAGCTTATACGGCACACCCAGCTTGATCTCAGCCTGCAGAAATGCCATTCTTAAATAACTAGTTTGATAGAATTGTAAGACTCTGTATACAGGCATCAATTACTATGTGGGGTTGGATGATAAGTCAGGTAGACATTCAGATTCCAAACAAACACTTTGATGATATATTAGTCATGAATAGTCGCCATGCCACAGAGCACTCCAGGCGGGGATGGTAAGCCTTCTTATAGAATAAGCTTTGGCTTACACGCCTGGATCTTCAAAGGAAAACAGGGCTCTGTGTTCTAAACAGATGTGTAAGGTTGATACGTGTGACTTGTACAAAATTCTATAGGTGGATTTTAAATATGAAATAGTTGTGTGATAAAAGTTTGTTTGTTTTTTTTTTTTTTTTTTTCTTTTCTCAAAGTGAAATCACTTCCCTGGTTTATTCGTCTTGAATCTTCTTCTGGTGGCAGATATGGGAGAGGGTGTTTCTAAGGGGTAAGTCTGGGCCTAAGAACACTTGAGTGAGACTGGTGATGATTCTGCTGACATGGCGAAGACACCTTAGTCATTCCTAGAAAATAATTTTCAGGGTTGGATTAAGCAGGTTAAATTTAAACCTCACACAAGACAGACTTCCCATGCCCCAACTTATCTGCCATGCATTTCCATGTTGTGTCAGTGCTCTCGTTAGCCAACACTGAAACAGAATTACACCTGCAAGAGATTTGTTGGGGAGAGAAAACAAGACAAGGTAAGAAGATCCATTACCATGGTAACGTAGGCCTGGTGCCCTGGAAAGAGAATGGGAAGGAAAGGAACTGGGGAGAAAAGTCTCCAATAGCATCAGAATTCTGAGGGAACCTTGGCTAGCTCAGTAGAAACTTTTTGACCCTTTTGGAAAGTCCGATTTCTCCCAGAAAGCACTCTGTGTTAAAATCCTTCATCCTCGGCTAACATACTGTGCTCAGTCATGGTGTTGACGTAGATCTCAGAGATGACGCACAGAATAGATGCTCACAATGAGCACGGTTCTAGATTCAGATGAGCATCACCCAAGGCTTCAGACAGAGGTGCTCTCTGCAGCGTTCACGTAAAACACACTTCACTGGCCACCACTCTATAAGCACACGCATCATCAGAACCAGTTTGTAAGATGCATTTGACCATTTATCATGGAGCTGCTACAAGATGGCAAGCATCATGCTCAGTGTTATAAACTCTATGGGGGCAATAAAGGTCTTAGCCCTCATATACTATTTTATACATGCCATTAATGTCCTCGACAAAGTGGCTTAGAACTGAGAACTCCCTCACTAGAGATCTGCTGCCTCTGATGGCTAAAAAAAGAACTATTTTGAATGTTAATCCATTATATGTCTATCTCCAAATTTAAGTTAGTTTCAAATTCTTTGGTTTTTTTAGGAGAGGGGAGAGGGTGTCCAAAACAAGGTTTTCTTTGTGTAGTTCTATAGACTATGTCTATAGACCAAGCTGGTTTCAAACTCCAAGATCTGCCTCCCTCTGCCTCCAGAGTGCTGGGATTAAAGGCGTGTGTCACCACCTCCTGGCTTCAGATTCTTATTAGAATGTGTGCAGACACTGGGCATGGTTGTGCACACTTGTAAACCTTGTATAGGAAAAGCCAATATGGGGCTCGGAGCAAGATACCATTTCAACAACAACGAAAGAATCCGAAAGGAAATTAGTGACAAGCATGCAAAGTAATTCTAGCTGTTCTTGACATGATTTTTAAGTGAGTATTGGTTTCATGGCAGTCTCAGCACTTCATGTCACCATAAACATTGCATCAACATGTGTTTGTGAATGTTTTCTTCAAGATTGAAGAGCAAATAATGTGAGAAGTGACAGAAACATGTGTAGGGATGTGATATATGTGAGCCAAATGTAGACCAACTGGTCTACCTTTTACACCAGCGCATGCTCATTTCTTTGTTTGTTAAAGTTTGGCATGCCGACAATGTTAGTCCATTTTATGGATTAGCTTCACCAGGACTCTGTTTCGTAAGGCATAAATCAATTGCTTTTCTGCTTGTTGAATATGCTGTGGCATGTCATGACAGGATGCAAGATCATTAAAGGTGGAATACAGCCAAAATGGAAAATGCCAAATTTGTCTGTGGATGTGGTAAAGTGGAAAAGGCACGAGTAGCAACATCACCAGTAAGATGAACGGTGACAGTGAACTTGATCTGCTGAAACCCCAAAGGATCAGCTACTTCTGAACATATTTTGTCATTTTCCCTAAGTTGTGATTAGAAAGATATGAAAAATATACATACTTTACATAATAGTTAAAATAAGTTAATACCAGCCAATCTGGCTAAACATCATGGGCAGTTTCCATTGATTTTCTCCAGTTTGTCCTAACATGTAATGATACATATGAAAATGTATTTGGGCTGCCTCTTCTATTGTTAGAAACCAATAATCCTCCTTTATTGATCCACATGTTAACCCATTTCCTAAGCTCAACCATGCCGCTCGGTCCAGTGTGTCATGGTCAGACCATTTTTTTCCCAACCTCTAACCACTGTACGTAGCCATCTATAGTGAACATATGTTAGGTGTTTTCCATGCAGTATCAAATGTAACACCATATCCTACATGGCATCTCTATTCTATTGTTATCCTCACTGCATTAATGAATCTATCAAGGATCAGAAAGGTTGGTTAACTTACACAGCTAGAAGGCAGACAAGCTGGACTTCATAACTTGATATGGCTGACATGAAAGTCAATCAGATTGGATGGATAGTTTTGGAAGGTAGCTATCAACTATATTCCAAAATTTATCATAGAGTGTGGGTCTCCTTTTCCCTGGGGGAGCTGTTGGCCACCACCCCATGAAGGTAGGAGGAGTGGAAAGCATAGCACACAGCTTGGAAAGCCAATATCATGAAGGAAATGACCTCTGGGAGCCACTTCAGGGAGCTCGTTCAACTTTTTCCAGGGAGAACAATGGTTATATAATCCTTGAGGGAGTCATAGGCACTCCCAAGATAGGTGTACATAACTGGTTGGAACTAGGAACTCCAAGGATGCTTAGTTTGTGTTTGCCATTATGGTTATTACATAGATGAGAGCACAGTACCTAATAATCCTATAGGCACAGGGAGGGGAGAGCTCGCAGGGAATTGTGTCAGAGATCATATATCAGATGTGGTTGGGGCATCTATGCCTAAAGACACTCTCCAGATGTGGTCAAACAGAGAGTAGGAGGCCCTGCTGGGGAGAGGGAGTCCTCCATCTAAATCTGAGCTCAGAATGGCTATCTGGACTGGGAGGACTGTAACCTCAAACAGCAGGGTCCTTGCAACAATGGAGATAGGTTCTTCCCAACATATATCTTTAACTGCTTAATATGATTTTCTATGGAAGTACTCAGACTTATACAAAGGTTAGAGAATTCCTGCCAGACTATACTTAAAAAACCCTTAGCTTGAAGTTCTGTCTGGTTCATATTTTTAGCGTTGACCAGCTACTGCTATCAAGGAGCTCCTAATCAGCTTGGGTGCCTCACAGCACCTGAGCATCCTGCCCTCCTGTTTGTGTACATCCAACTCTGTCAGATTCCTGAGTGAAATTGGTGGTGCATTTTTCTCTTTGCAAAAAGAGCGTATGTCTCACTCACATGGAAAGTGGTCTCTTTCTAACGCCCTTGTTTCATATGCAAACAAATTATGCCAGTCTGCAGAAATGACCAGCTGTGCATTTTCAAATACAGATAAGGACGGTCCTACTAAATGTGTGGTGAGCTACCATATATGGTACATTCATTTAATATATGCATATTTATTACCTTCTCTGTGCTGAGGATCAGACAAGATTCTGGAGATATAGAGAGCGAAATGGAAATGTTTCTTGGCTTCACACACCCTTAGGGTGGAGTCGCAATATACGCAATAGGTATTACAAATACCTACAGTCTTACGGATATGAGCTCTCACGAAGGGGTGCTTCATATAGATTAGGTCTGACCTTTACAAAAACTCTGGAGCTCTGAAAGATACATTGGCTCCCTTTCCCAGATGATAACTCAATGAGTTTAGAAAGGTTGAAACATTTGTTACTGTTGTGTAGCTAAGGACAAGAGCTGGGCCAAAAAGCACCTGCTTTCAACTAGGAAAGCCGTTCTTCCCATTATGTGATGAGATTCCCAGTGTGCTAGTTTTCTCCTCTCTCCCTCCCTCCCCCAACCCCTTTCTCTTATAAATACTTACTCAAATATTCTGACTTATGGCCTAAGGAAACAACTTTTTTGTTCTTCGAATATCTTAGTATAGATGTGATCTCAATAACTGTATTTTCCTGGCATTGCTTAAATGATCCAAACACTATTTAACTGTCCCAAAAGCATCCATAAAAACCAAATACCATTATAGAATTAATATTGTACTCTGATTTTGCATTCCCCTGAACTCATGGTTAAGATGAATTATTATCGCTCTTGTAACCTGTGTGTTTAGCGACAGAGCTGCCCCCTTCCATGTCCGTGACATGTTCAGTAGTGATTGGAGTTGCCTTTGGCTTCTCATGAGGCAAAGCTCAGCTTTCTGGAAAATGCTGCCAATGGGTATGATTCAGTTAAAAACCAATTTGACTAAGCTGCTGTGAAAATTAAACCTCTGCCCATTTCAATATAACATAATAAAAAGAAAACACACAAGTATGCATAAAACAATTAACACCACGTCTGGCACAAGATTTGCTGAATAAGTCGGGAGTTAGACATTTCCACTTTGCCCGGCAAGGTTTCAGTGGATGCTTTAGGAGTAAAGCTTTCATTTTTAATTAGTTAAAAGTATTATTAATTAACCAGCCCAGTTGCTGAACCAGAAGAGACCTATCAGAAATACAGTGACTTTGTTGAACTCTAAATAGAACCAACTAGACTTGGCTTTGATGACTAAAAAGATACCTATTCAATTAAAGAAAGAATAAAACAGTACAAAGCACCTGTGTTTCCTCCATATTCTCTGTGTGTCACAAGATCGGAACATGTTAAAAGCCAATTTTCGGGAGGCTGGATCAGGAAATCTAGAATTTGTCACTCTTTTTAGCCCCGAAGTACCTACTAGCTTCAATTAATTCAGTAGAATGAGAAAAAAATAAGGACAGGTTTTCAGGGAAATAAGCAACATCTATATAAAAGACGGTGTGAACCCGTGAGTGCCATGTTCATGAGCACAGACACTACAAGAGCGGTGTTTGCATGCACTTCTTAGGCTAATCAGATTCAGGGGCCTTGCCACTAATATTGGGGTTCTGTCATATTTGAGAGGCAGGTGTGAGTATATAGTTATAAATTGAAAGTCCTAGTAGCCAAAACCCATCACCACCGTAGTGATTCTCAAAATGTGGGCCCCAGAATAGCAGCTGTTGGATTACCTGTCAGGCCCAACCTCAGACACTGGGGTAACTCTATGATTACTCTGGGGAAATCTGCATCTTAGGTACTCCAGACAATTGGGGTGCAAGTCAAAGTTTGACTCCTCCACATGTCACCATCATCCACTCTGATTTATTCTCAGAAACATAAACGTGCTCCCTTTAGCCAAGGTGCCGTAGAATAGAAAGTTTAGTAACAAAGAGAAAAGGCAGGTTTGATGGCGGATTGACTCACTTGGTGGAAGCTCTGCAAGCCATTTCAAAATACGGAAAATTGGGCTCTGAACTGTTATGATGTTGGTATTGGCAACCAGTACTGCTGAGTTGCAGAGATGCACAGGGTCTTCCTGCTGTTTCCTTTCTGTTGAATTCTTTTCTGGCCTCTTGGAAATGTTCCTTTGAGGCTGGCCTGAAAATACCAATTCCTCTGTGTAAATGAATTGTTTATCCTTCTGACCATTTGTTAGAAAGCATTGGACTTTGCTGAATCAGGGATAATTGCTTTTGACAAGCATACACATAAAACAGTAAATGATACTAAAAACACTTGGTGCAAGGCTCAAAACTTGGAACACTCTAGATTCTTCTTAATGGGTCATGCCATTTGGCACATCTTTGTGTGTAATCTTAAATAAAGTCAGTGCAACCAAGAGAGTAATGAAAAGTGAGTACTAGAAGTTGAACAAAAATGAGATGTTATCCTGGTGAAACAACAGAAAACAGGGCGCTTAGGAAACTGCATAGCTGGGTCTTTCAAATATACGAAGTTTTAATCTAGTCTATCATTTCTACTTATCTAGAAAGAAGAAGATGTTTAAAAAGAAAAACTGGGTTTGAGAACGTGACTAGTTTTTGAATATTTCAAATGGGGACGGGGACAAAAACTGCTTTTAAAATGTGTTATTTATCAAATGTAGTTCCTTCCCTTAACTGGTGTAACCTATGCCATTTCTTTTTTGTTCTTTAATTATGAAAAATTTTAAATCACCCATGTTAAATTGAAATCTAAAAGCTCTTTCATTTCTTCATGTCCATGTATCTGCACTCTAGAAATTTGCGTTCATAATTTTTGAGTATATTCTTTGTGTTTGAACCACATTTCTCCTATGATTTCACCACTGTGTGAAACAGGACAATCATTGGATGGATATGGGCCAACTCTAGAGTATAGCCTTAACATCATAGGCAGCATAAGGACAAAGTAACTTCAACTACGTGGTGCCCAACCAGTATTGGCCTGGTTCTTGTGTACTGGTCTACAGTCTAGGTCAAGGTATATGCATCAAATATTTGCCCAATTGATAATATTTATGTATTTGTCTAAGAAAAAAAGGACATAGTAGCCCTGCCTTGTGCTCATTCTAATGTGATTTAGATATTTTCATTTGTCTTTACTTATTATAAACAGCTCTCCATGTCAGTTTGTATAGACACACTTCATCCCTATAGAAGCAGAAAAGCAGTCATCCTATAAAGGATTGCACCATGATGGTCAAGTCTCTCTCCTGCTGATGGCTTTTGGATGGTTTCCATTCAGAGATGGTCCTTCAAATCAGCCATGTTTACACACTACACCTCATGTATGTTTGTATTTTGAAAATGTATATTGATAGAGGTGGGTTTTTCTAGACAAAAAACGAAAGAACATTAGATAAGTTTTCATATACATTGACAAAGTATTCTATTTTTAAAAAGTAACAGCAAGTAAGGACTTCTTAGTGTCCTGTCACCAAATAGAGATGCTTCCACCACATGTGTGGGTCACATGAATGCCCCCGTGTTGCAGGCATTGGTACAGATGGCATCTATTCATTTGCTACTGAAAAAAAAAAGTGGCACACACAATGCTGTGGCTATTTTTAGAGAAGACATTAATTCGAGAGAACACTTATGCACTGCCCTACTAAGTTACACATAGGTTTGGCTTTGATCAAAAACTAAACTGCTGACTTGGAGGGCTATATAGCTCATGTTTAAATTTAATGGAGGAGAAGCAGAGCCTGGCCATTAGCTTTAAGTGTCTCACAGAAAGAACGTGAAAGGCAGCTGAGACGTCGTCTGTTCAGGCCTCAGCCTGGGATGCGCCTTGTCACGATTCATATGCCTCTCGGTCTCTAGTATCCTTGGGGAGAAGGTAATGGACTGAATGCCCAGAGAAATCGTGGTTGTTTTGGGTTGGAAGTGGGTGGAGAAAGGGTTGCTACCCTCTACGTCCTGGCAGTGGACCTACAGGGTATGGCAGTGAGCCACCCATATATTATTGAAATAGGCAGAGCTTAGCAGCAACCACATGTGCGGCAAGGTCACAACCCCCAGAAGAGCTCACTGTGCCTTCTCAAGAGGAACAGGGTTCCACCCACGTTCCCTGGCCACAGCCTATGTATCAGACATTAGGGGAAATGTGGTTAAGGGCTGGTACTTCTACTGAAATAAACATCTTGCCTCCTGAGCTCATGTCTACTTAAGTATACACTCAGCCCTTCAGAGAGAGTGCATTGCTGGTTTCAAAGAAATATGCTTTGAAAGCAGAGGCGGCGGGGGGGGGGGGTGCCCCACATCTCCTCCCAAGATTAGCAATTGGACTGTGGAAAAGGAAAGAGTGTGCCTGAGTCAAAGACACAAATCTTTCTTGCACAGCACTTTAAAAATAAAATGAGTTGTATGTGCCCGTAGTCACCCAGAATCCCCTTCGCTGCTCAGTGAGAACTCCCAGGCCTTCTTCAGCAATTCTGTTGGTCTCTCTTAGGTTTGAAGTCCTTCTGGGTGGACTCACGTTCTTTGCAACACAACTTCAACTGCATAAAACAGTATTCCAAGCATATCTTTATTTGAAGTTTAATGTATCCATTTTTTTCAGCTTCTTACAAGATTTCACTTAGCATAGGGTTTCATGTTGATTTTTTTAAATGTGGCACTTAAATGTTATTTATTTTGTTTATTGAGTTTTTTGAATATCTATATGATTTACTGCCAAGGCCAGAGATTTCCTGGACTCGCTGGAGTCATGACAGTGATCATGGGGGTTGCTGTTATGGTAGGCATGTCACTGTCCTCTCTCAGGCATGGCCAAGAGGAAAAACTCTTTGAAAGCTTTGCTGTGCTTAGGGAGACTTGGGGGTCTAATAGAAGGATTTGTAATAGTGACCTCAGAAAAACAGCAGCGTGCTACTCCCTCTTCCTTAGAGCTTCACATCTACAGAACTTTTCTAGGAACATCCTAGCAAACTTTTGAGTCTTGCCTCAAAATAGACTAAAGCAGTTTCTCTATAACATCCTTTTGTTCTTATGTTGAGTGCTCCAATGAAAAGTGTCCCAACTCGCAAAAGTGTAACACGTAATGAAGACCACATCTCCAAGGACATCATATTATTCCAAGATAATAATCTCCGGTGGTATGTAAATACTGATCCAGCAATGCTGGAGACATTATGGAAGATAAATGATGAAGCTAAGCTGAGTTTATTTTCAAAGCAGGAAACGTGGATCCTACAATAACCTTCTGCTGTTGTGGCTGTTCCTATTACCCCACATGATTGAAGTGTGTTCAATGATTTTTATCTGATGAGTCTGAGAACTGTAGGATTGTAATCAGTTAGGCAAGTGCATGATTCTTTCTTCATAATGCTTTATCCACAAAACAGAGACAAGTCAGCCTTTGAAGATCCACTGTGCTGCTGCTGCAACTTGTGATAGGCCTGATTGACATATGGTCCCTGTGTTCTCAGTAACATCTAATTTTGTGTGATTTTTTTTCTGTGTGTAGATTTATTCACATGCTCATAACACCACTTTATGGTATATTAGAAAGTTTTAGTTGTCTCCCGAATTCTCAGGGGAGGAAAATGAGAAAAAAAAAAAAAAAAGTGGAATCACAGCTCTGCAAACCTTCAATCAGTCACACACTCAGGACTGCATACCCTCCTCCCAATTTGATATTATGGCCTATATTATTTGAGCTTCATGGATGCACCGATCCCCTCTCTTCTCTCAGCTTAATATTAACACATCCACAAATGCACACAATCATTATTTTATATGTTAATTGCACTCTAGTTTTGTTGCCTAGAGCAAATCATCTTTGAGAGCTCACTTCTCAGTTTCTGCTTTAAGGGGGGAGGGTGTGTGTGTGTGTGTGTGTGTGTGTGTGTGTGTGTGTGTGTGTGTGTGTGCAAATGGGCACATGTATTTATGTGTGCAAGAGCCTAGGAAGGCCAGAGGATGGTGTCAAATCAGCTGGGGCTAGAGATGCAAGCAGTTGTGAACCACTCTGTGGGTTCTAGGAACCCAAACCCAGGTCCTCTTCAGGAGAAGTACCTGCTCTTAATGGCTGAGCCATCTCTCCATCCCTATCTGTGTTTGTATTTCTGTTTGGTTTCCCATCTTTAATGCCGCCAAGACATCCTCCAACTTTCCAGCCCAGAAGAGTCACAGGCCAGAGAGCAGAAATAGGAGAAGCTCTGTCAAGAATTTGTCTTTGAACTCATGGATGGAAGATGAGTAGGATGTAAAAGCCGAGTCAAGTTTGTCTTGGGTACTCACTTTCCCCGCTGTGGCATATGTCTGCCTCGCACTCACCCTGATATCTTCCTCAGAAACATACATTATTCATACTTAGGATCCTTCCTATGTATTCATATTTAATCTCCCTTGAGATTGTTTTTGACATTTCACTCTCTTTCGTTCTGGAACACATCCCTCCACTTACTTGCTGTGGTGACAGCATGAGTGTAATTCTATGATTGGTTTGAGTTACAGTACTCTATTTCTCAATCCCCAGGCACGAAAATCATTCTTAAACCCCCAGCTTGTTCTTAGTATGTCATAGTTAATGTCTGAGATATTAAAGTCTGGTGGTCCTGATCTTCACTATCAATCAAAGTAGATACTGTAAACTTAATATCCATGTCTTCTTATGACTGTAGGTCCCATGATGCCTTTACTGGCATATTCTTCCACAGAATGGAAGATGTGTGATGTTTATGATTGTTTTATTTTGTGAGTCATAGGAAATAGAAAGTGGACAATCCAGGCCAGGGATTCCTCTAAACAGTATGGGCAGAAGCCCTTGGTTCTCTCTCTTTTTAAATCCTTCCTCAGATGATAAGTTAGAGGTCTTATAGATATTTATTTCCAACTGCTGAGAAGCCAGGGGCACAGGAGAGATGCCTCAAAAATGGGCAAGTGCCTTGATCCACCCTTCACTTGTACCAGTTATCCCTAGAACACTGAAGAGGATGACTGAGTCATGGCTATCTGGTGATGCTTCATACCTGAGTGGTCTTTACTGAAGAAACAGCCTTGTGTTGCCTGTATTCTGCTCAGTCTCTGGCATTGCTGCAAGATTTCGGTGTAACTGTCAGAGTGATATTTGATATAAACTTTGGGATACTTAATCATATGTCAAAAATCACTTGTGGAAGTATACATGTATTCTCTTTTACCAAATTAGAGTCTTCACAGACTCTTCTGAGCCCAGTGCTGTTGAGGACTGACTTTTACATTTGAGGAGGATTGGAGGGACTTTGTTTTAGAGTGTACTATAGAGGTCTTTTCTCCAAAATATGGACTCCTCAGATAACTGAGTCCGTGTAGCACTCTGGAATCCTGTTGTTTGGATGCCATCACTTTAATTACTGTACAGCCATGAGAAAGTTCAGAAGCCTAGAGCTCCATCTCCGGTACTATGAAAAATAAGCTGACAATAAGTGAATGAATAATTGTAAACCGATGATATTTCTGAGGGCCTAACAATGAACTTCAGATAACACTGTAGCTTCCAAAAATTCCTATGAGTAACAAATGCATACTTTGTGAAAAGCTGAAACAAACATTCAAAAGATGTAAACTTGGGCTGCATGTGCCTTTAATCCCAGAACTTGGGAGGCAGAAGCAGGTGGGTATCTGTGAGTTCAAGGCCAGCCTGGTCTACAAAGAGAGTTCCAGGGTAACTAGGACTTCACAGTGAAATCACATCTTCAAAACAAGAGACTATAATATAAACATTACAGTTAAACTCCCTAATCTTTCTAAGACCTTCCTGCTATGAGCACAATTGCTGGTGAACACTTGAACTGCTATTCTGCTGATGCTTCGAGCATAATTACACACATACAGATTTGTGCATATGTGTCACTTTCCCTTGGTCTACAGAACAAAAGTGGAAAACCCAGTTCAGACAGTGATTTTATTGGTACTGACAACTTACCCTACAAAAAGCTATAGCAGTTTATGCTCACACTAGTTTTAAATAATCACACAACTTAAAAGGTAAAGTCAAAATAAAATAATCATGTTTGATTGGTCAATTTTTTCTTTTTTACTTTTCTGGAGAAGTTTTCACTTAGGAACTTTGCCTATGGGAAAGGATTATTTTTTCAAACTGATTTATAGACATGAAAGTTTAAAACTATGTTATGTGTTTCTAACACTTTTGCTCATTACAATGTTCAATTTGTAACTTAGTTATTATACAATTTCTTTCTCTTTTCTTTCCTTTTCCCTCTCAAGCAAAAGCTACCATCTTTAGAAATTAACTTTTAGTTATACAATGTGGTAGGCTCTGAAATTCCTGTTGAATTGAAGTACCATGAAACTAAAGATGCCAAAACCACATTATATTTCAGTTCATAAATATTGGTTAAAGCCTTCATTTCCATGTTAAATGCTAAGCTGCACCCTTCATTGTGAATATTAGGCTTTGTTCTAACATCAGCAGACAATTGTATTAATTTGTGATTTCAGTGTATCTTCCCTCAGCTGGATAATTTTAAATCAAATTTGAATTTTTCAACCACTTACTTCAGTTTCATCCTACTGAACTGAATCTATTACAAATACTTCATATCGCTCTTTAGTGGATGCTGAAAAGTGTGCTGTCATGAGGTGATGACAATTATTCAGTCTAGCCAGAGACAACATCTTGCCATTAGCCACTCCCCATTTCCTACTGCATAAAAATTGCTCTCTCACTGACCAATGGAGGACCACAGGGAAATCTTCTAGAAGAGAAGACCACACCTAGAACTCAAGCATATGAGACTACCCCCTAAACCCAACCATTTAAGATCACCACCCCAAACCCAAGCGTATGAGATCACCCCTAGAGGCCAAGCATATGAAGTACATCTGAGCATCATGATAGCTGAGGACAAGCACAACCAAAGTCACAAGAGTCAAGGCAGTCTCTTCTTCTTTTCTCTCTCTTCTTTTCACCCTCATCTTCCCCTTCCTCTCTTCTCCTCCCTTTCTCCCCTCTTTTCCATCCTCTCTCTTTTCTCTCCCCTCCCTCTCTCTGCGTCTGCTCTTTCCCAGTTTTATTTTCTTTGTTCAGGCTACTAAACTATCACATTAGACATCACCATTTCCTTCAAGATGACTGAAAGATGGTTCATTTCTAGGCTAAACTTTCAGACACTCTCTGACTCATTGCCAGGTGTTGTAAGTACTTAAAGACAAAAAAGACCTTTTATTTATTTGCTTGTTTGTTTATTCATTCATTTATTCCTCTTTAATCTTTCTGGGACTACCAAGCACAAGATTCCGTGCACAGTTCTTGTATAATGAGCATTAACTTCTTACTTAAAGTGTTTATTTGGACGATTCCAGCATCTCTTTGAAATTTCTGATCCACAGATCACTTTGGCTACATCCAGAAACCAAAATTCTTGCGTTATAATGTCTCTTTTTAATGAGACATTAAGGAAAGCTACAAGCTAATTTATCCTTGACTATAAAGAAAACATAAATGCGGTTGTATTTATCTTCTAAAATTACAAGACACCAGCCCAGAGGCCAGACATGTAGGAAATGCTAAAGGTCACAGTGATCTCAGGCCACTGGTTGACGATCCCATTTTGTACCTATTTTTTTATATCTCAGTAGCAAATTTTCTCTTTCACATGATACAGCTTTGCTACTTGGTCAAGGTCTATTCTAGCACTGCTTAGTCATTGCCACATCATTTCCTTTCTTTAAAGAAAAACTGAATTTAAAATGTATCTTATGACTTTCACTTTCAAAACCATATGAGATAGTTTATAATGATTTAAAGCAAATGCGTTATTCACAGCATCATGAAGACAAAATGGCTTCTGAAAAGAATAAGAGGAAATTATCTTAGTATGCTTTTTTTCCCACCGACTCTCATTTGACATCCAACTTGGAATGCAAAATCGAGACGCAATTTTGGCTATTAACAATTGCATCCCACCAGAGGTTCAAAAAGAAAGAGAGATTCCAAAAGCTGAAACAAATACAGCAGGAAGAAGGGGAGGGAGACATTTACACAGGATGCGTTCCAGATCAGAGCACCAGTGCAAGTTTCTGGACTTAAGATTCCTGCCCACGCAGGCAGGGAATCTGACGAAGCTGCTGCCCTGTAGGCAATAGCTAGAAGTGTTCCTCCTCAGGTAGCTCCTGTTTAACAAGGACACCTACAGTCTCTGTCATCTCCTTGAGATTATGCTATTGTTACTATGAAAAATAGGTATAGAGAACTATTACCACAAAGAAGCCTGTGCTAACTGGGGTTATACAAGGACATGGCTGAGGGAGCGCTAGGACCTGTGATGGACCTGGAGTCTTTTTTACTCTTATGGTCTACCACTGAGCCATGTATTTAAATAAAAACACGACATTTTTGATGATCAATAGTTTCCTTGAAGGGCCTAGAACCCTCTTCTGTCCTTCTGAGTCACACACTCTTCACTTGCCAGCAAATGGACAGTCTGATAGTTAAAAGAAGGCAATGTGATGTCAAAACAGCACTGGCATAAATAACAGCATGGCTTTTCAAACAGGAGCTCATGAACTCCTGGCTGGTCTTGAGCTCACTCTGTAGGCACTGATAGATGAGTCTACATTTTAGACCTCCAGTGTCTACCACCTGAGTGAGAAGACTATAGATGTGTCCCAGCATGCTCGGTTTATAGAGTGCTTGGGATGTTTGCATGCTGAATAAATACTCTAACAATTAGGCTGTATTCTCAGCCAATAATTCTTTTGTTTGTTTGTTTGTGTGTGTGTGTGTGTGTGTGTGTGTGTGTGTGTGTGTTTTCCCAGACAGGGTTTCTCTGTGTAGCCTTGGCTCTCCTGCATTTGCTTTGTAGACCAGGCTGAACATGAACTCACAGTGATCCACCTGCCTCTGTCTCCCAAGTGCTGGGATTAAAGGCGTGTGCCACTATGACCGGCCCTTGTTTTTTGTTTGTTTGTTTTGTTTTGTTTTGTTTTGTTTTTGTTGTTGTTGTTGTTGTTGTTGTTTTTAGATAGGATTTCTCTTGTAGTCCTAGCTGTCCTGCACTCACTTCGTAGACCAGGCTGGCCTCAAACTCACAGAAATCTCCTGCCTCTGCCTCTGCCTCTGCCTCTGCCTCTGCCTCTGCCTCTGCCTCTGCCTCTGCCTCTGCCTCTGCCTCTGTCTCTGCCTCTGCCTCAGCCTCTGCCTTTTGAGTTCTGGCATTAAAGACTTGTGCCACCACACCTGGCTAATTCTTTACATTCTTTATTCTTTGAATCCCTGTCAGTCATTATGTTGATTCAAATAGTCTCATCATTCCTGTTTCAAAGTTCAATGAAGAAAGATGCATATAGTTATATTTATTGTGTATAAAATATTTACATATTTATTTAGATTGTAATATAATATATATGCATAGCAAAAGCATTAAGTTTAAAAAACAATAAAAAGAATATCTACAAATTATTAAAATTACAGCCTTATCAAAAATGTCAAGAGATTTGAAGAGGTGCATCATATATCCCCCAAAATGTTTAAGTACATTGGCACTAGACAGTAAAAAATCACCAACCCCTTTAGTAATCTAAGAAATGCAAATTATGCTGGATGGTGGTGATGATGGTGACAGTGGTGGTAGTGGAGCTGGTGGTGGCACATGCCTTTAGTCCCAGCATGCAAAAGGCAGAGACAGGTGGATATCTGTAAGAGCGAGGCTAGCCTGGTCTACAGAGTGAGTTCCAGGACAGCCAGAGCTACAGAGAGAAGCCCAAAAAGAAAGAAAAAAAAAAAAAGAAAAGTAAATCCATACTAAAAGAATGCATAGGTTAACACATCTATAGACAGATAGGTAGATAGGCTATCCAGCCACTGTGGGTGAGAGTGAGTGCAGCCTCCCAGAGTGCATCTGAGGCCTAAAGGTGACAGATGACTCAGCCACCATATGCCTGAGAGATGTACCCAGGAGAGAGAAGCTCATGAAAGCTCCCAGCAGGCTCATCATAATAGTTCAAACAGCTGATGTCTTTACACCGAGATACTACAGAGCAAAGCCATCAAGCAGCTCGAGGCCCAAACACGGGTGACTCACAATAGTGAGTGAAAGAAACCAGACAAAAGTGACCATCTACAAGGTGGGGTCCCTTGTCATTGTTCAAGCCGTAGGGTGGGGCACACTGACTCTGAGGATGTGTACATAAGTAATGAAACTATTCTAAAAAAAAAAAAATCAAAGAAATGGCTACCACTGAGCCATGTATTTAAATAAAAACACGACATTTTTGATAATCAATAGTCTCTAATCACTTTCTAATCACTAGGCCAATCACTGATACAACTGATCCTTTCTAAGTGTACCTATTATGTCATAATCTTAAAATGTTTAAGAGAAAGCAAAGAAAGAAAAAAAAAAATCCAGCACATCAGCGTGAGATTTGAAATTGCATTGTGAAAGCAAACCCTTATTGACTGAAAATAAAAAAGGTCTGAGAGCCAAATATTTGATGTAGGAAAATTCTAAAATTAGGAAACATCATTAACCTAAGAAACAAGCCTATTGTTCAGAACAAGGCAAGCTGCATGTCAAATATCCTCCTTTCGTTTAATTTTATTTTTAATTTCTTTGAGAAGAAATTCAGAAATTGAAACTGCATTTTGTTCCCGGGTACATTGAGAGTCACCCAGGCCCCTTTGTTAAAATGGTTAAAGAGCAAAATATTTCAACATAGTAACTTCTCTAACCTTGGCAAACGTAGTACACAGGGGACCAAACGGGTCCTGAAAAGTGAGTCTTGTTCTCTTCGAGGTCAACATAGGAATGTCCATTTGACTTCTTATTCAGAACTCTAGTTCAGTGGTTCTCAACCTTCCTCACGCTGGGACCCTTTAGTACAATCCTTCTTGTTGTGGTGACCCATGGAATGATTTTATTGCTACTTTGTATCTGTAATTTTGCTACCGCTGTGACTCATGATGTAAATATCTGATATGCAGAATATCCGATGTGGCCCTCAAAGTGGTCACGACCCACAGGCTGAGAACTGCTGCCCTAGTTCATTATTTTTATTTATTTCCATGAGCAATCTATAATGTGCATCATTTAAGAACCTCCTCTGAGCTGAGGGGAGGTGGGGGATAGCGGCTCACACTTTTAATATGAGCACTTGGGAGGGAGAGGCACTAGGAGCTCTGTGAGTTCAAAGCCAGCCTGGTCTACATAATATCATATTTTGACATTCACTATATCAATTATCACTATTACTTAATTTATTCATTTTTATTTATTTTCTCCTTACAATGGAGAGTATAATATATTAAATATAAACTAGTCCCCTACCCTCCTCCCCCAAAAAAATCTAGACATCATTCATTACAAAACTTTTGGCCTGAGAATGGACTGGTGATTTTGTAGTCTCTGGCTTCCCCTATATGAGTGATATAATCCTATCATGTGGCTTACTGGGGTGTAGCACCACACGTTGACAAAGACATCTCTGTCGGGTGGTATGTGTGTAAAAATAAAAGAGCAGGCACACAGGCAAAGGGACAAACAGCACTAAAGCTGTGTGTCACATGTCACATGCTTGCAATTCAAAACGTTTGCTTCCCAATTAGTCATTCCCAAAGCAGAGGGATGCTTTAATCCTCTGTGTACTTACAACTGCATGTTTCTCATCATCCAATTTAAACACTTCTATTGTGCGTCTCAGTTGCTTTCTCGCATTGCACTTTGACACTTCATAATCACACAGTCATTTGCTCACGTTTCATACGTGCTATCACAAAGAAGAGCCGTCCTACTTTGAGGCAGACCGTGAGACAAAGACATTTTGTTTTGAAACTGCAAGAAAAGAAGGAAATAGCACAAGACTCATTATCTGGGACATGGAATCCATCCTGAGTGCTGAAAATGCTGGTGTCACACTTGCAAGGCTTCTGCAGCTTTGCTTTCTCAGTTTCCTGCCATTCTGCCTGTGGTTTGTTTGATTGGTTGGTTTGGTTTGTTTTTGGTTTGTTTGTTTGTTTGTTCTGTTTACCATTGGATAGAGTATCTGGGTCCACTGGGCAACGTGTCCCAAGGAGACGAGTGGAGTGGGCGGACCCAGAGAGGCATTCTCTTCCTTTCCTCCCCCACTCTTCTTGCTGCAATTTTGGACAGTGTTCTTGTTGCCTGGTGTGTAAGCTACAGCACCAATATCAGCTCTTGCTTCTATCAACAAAGCAAGCCCATATGATTTCCTTACACTTAAGACATCTAAAGTGTATAGCAGACAGAAGAATGTTATATTTCATCCGGTCGTTTATTGCCCTAAAGCACAGAAAACTGTGTTCGAAGAAAAGAAGAGATCAAAGCGTCTATGCTAATGCCTCCTCCGAGGGCGGGTTTTGGGGTTTGGCCTTATTCTGGCCTGGTGTGGTTGAATGATTCCAGTGCTGCGTTATCCTTTTACTGTGGTGCAGAGTGAAAGGTAAATTGTTAACACATCTGGATGGGGCTGGGACTGAGCATCTCCCCTGATCTCTGTGATGAGGCTGGGATCTTGTAATTAAAATCCTTGCCATGGCCGGGATGGTGGTGCACCCCTTTAATCCCAGCACCCCAGATGCAGAGGAGTCTATTCTGGTCTACAGAGTGAGTTACAGGCCAGTCAAGGCTATACAAAGAAACCCTGATTCGAAACAAAACAAAAACAAAAACAAAAATAAGCAAACAAGGCAAGAACAGACAACCAAACAAAAACTGGCATGATGTATATGTGATATATTTGGACCAATCCCGTAATGTTATCAGGTTCCATCCAGCCTTGATTTTCTTCCCTGACATTCCTCCATTTCTCTGATTTCTACCACTCATGGTTACAGAACATTTTCTGACTGGAATCACATTGACAAAGGCAGCCATCACCAGCTATGTATGTGTGGGCTGCAGTTTATGCTGCTGGTGTCTTGTGTTTGTCTGTGGAATTGTTTCCCCAGGGAATCTCTCCAAGTTGACTAGCCCAGGACTAGGCGTTGAGAGCTAACTGACATTCCTCTTGTGTGTGCAGAATGGAATCATGGCTCTCTATCAGTGGTTGCATTTATGAATTATAATATGCTAAAATGAAAGTCATAACATATGTCCTGGAAGACATGATTGCTGTAAGCTGAGGAGGAGCCAGGTCTGACAAGCATTTATTCCCAGCACAGAAGGGAGGATCTCATAAGATTAGAAGTTCCAAACAAGCCTGGGCTAGCAAGACCATCTCAAGTTGACTAATTAATTAATGTTTCAAATGTACAAGGAAACAGGTAAAGCAGGGAGAGAAAGCGGTCAAGAGAGGAAACGAGAGAGGATTTCCTTTCAAGTGTCAGAAGTCCACATCATCATTAAAGTCAGTCCGTGAGCTTCAGTCCAAGAAAAGGCCAGGGGAAGAGCTTAGCTCAAGGCCCAGACATATCTTCTGAGGGATATGGTCCCAGGCCTCTTGGAGAGATTCACCAAATTCACAGTATTTCTCAGCACTGTTGAAAATGCTAAGCAATCATTTCCAGCTGTTTCTCAGACATTTCCTTTACATTCCACCGCTTGCTCAGAAGAAAGAGAAAAAAAATCCTCTATGCCAGTGTTTGTAGATCCCTGTGTCAGCTGTAAATCCACTGCGTGGTAGTTTATAAAAGCAAGTTTTTATTTCACTCTATTTCATGCCAAATCAAGGTAGTTTTTGAAAAACTTAAAGAAATATAGATATAGATATATAGATACACACACACACACACACACACACACACACACACACACACACACACACGTCTCTTAAAAGAGCCTAAGGAACTTTCCTTGCCGGTGTCATAAAAACTCGTTAATTCAGGCTTCATTAATTAGTTGAGAGGCCTGGTTTGCAAGCTATTGAATTTAATGTTCACGATTTTTGAACATAAAGAAGTTTGTGGTGTTACAAACCCAAATTAGGGCTTTGTAAGTACTACTACAGAGCCACACCCCAACCCCCCACACCCCCCGACACCATTTTTTTTTTTTTTTTTTTTGGACAGAGTCTCAGTTCCCTTTGTTTAGTCTTGAGTTCACTCTGTAGCTCAGCTGTGACTTTTCTGGGGAAATGTGAACATTCTACATAGGGTCTGACCGAGGACTAAGAGACAAATGAAGGTGTTCTACCCATTTGTAGCTTGTGAACCAGAGAACAAATTGGGGTCTCTACAGGGTAGTGAGGGGGTAGAAGTTACAGGAGCGAGAGTGACTAACAGGTGGCTGCATCACCGAAAAGCCCCCCTGAGAACAGGAGATGACTTAAAAGCAAGTCCTGCCACTCTCCAGTGTTTCCAATTTGTAACCTTGTGGAGGGGATCCTTGAGTCTTGTACCTTACTAAGCTTCCTGCATATTGTTCCTGTAGCTTTCTGAGTCTTAGGAGTCTCCTTACACCCAGGGCAGGGGATGTTTTAATTTTGAAGAGATAGGTACACAGTGCCTAGCAGGCTTTAAACTCTCCATCCTCCTGCCTCGAAGTCCTGACTAGTCAAATTACAGACCTATTAGCCAGGCCAGACTGAGTGTTTATGGTAGTGGAGACAGCCTAGAGTCTGAATTATGCTCCTAGAATGATGTGACCAGAGATGGTGACTCCTAGGCTCCCTGACAGATTGTCAGGCCTCAGGTAAGTTTCCCTGAAGTGGAAGGCAGAGCTAGATTGGGATGAACGCATGTAGTGCACACAGACACGTGGCATCTTCTCTCACAGCCATTTGCTCATTTGTACACTAAACTTTCTGTTCTCCCCAGAAGCAGCTTCGGCACATTTCTTAGCACAGAGCTCCAATGAGCATCCATCAATCTGTCAGACTTGGCGCATGATCTTGGGCATATTTACGGAACTAGAGGGCTGAAACATTTCTTCCAACACTGCACTGCGGCTCCAGTATGTTAATAGAGCCTTAACTAACATGCTTTAAAGAAAAAAAAATGCTTAAAAATGAGCAGGGCACAGTGACCTACACCTATAGTCGGAGCACTCAGGATGTGATGCAGATAGGTTGTGAATTTGAAGCTGGCTGGAGCTACGTAGTGACTTGAGGCCAGGCTAGGCTACATAGCAAAACATCAGGGCAGGAAGAAAGTAAGGAGGAAGAAAGGGGAAGGAGAGGAGACAGAGAAACAGATGAAAGGAGAAGATGAGCAAACAGGGAGGAAGAAAGGAAATGATAAGGGAAGAGAGGAGAGGAGAAGAGGAGGGGACCAGAGAAAAGGGGAAGGAAGGGCAGGGGATGGGAGGGGAGGGGAGAAGAAAGAGAGGCATAAAGCTGGCATAAAGGTGGCACTGACTGGAATCTCAGCACTGAGGAGACTGAAGCAAGAAGACCGTCAAGAGTTCAAAGCTTGCCTGCGCAACATAGTGATAACAAGGCAGCCAGGAGCTAGCTACTTTACAGGCAAACTCACTGTGCCTACAATAGCAGGACTACCCTGCAATGTAATTCATTGTATTTCCTTCTCTACTAGCTGAAAACCACACTTAACACTTTATGGTTCAAAAATAGACCATGTGATCTGACCGGGTGATGATTGCATAAACATTTTTGAGTCTCGGAGCTTCCTTAAAACATCAATAATTGTTGACAGAATCTCTGGGAGAAGTTAGAGGGAGGAATGGGAGTAAATAAGATCAAATACATTATACACAATCCTTAAAGATTAATAAAAGTATTTTTAAAGTAGTAGGTAGGGAAACACTATGAATGGTTTAGAGTTTACAAACCACTTTTAAATTGCTTTAAAAGTCCTTACATCATCTTCGAGGCTGTAAAATACAATGGTTTTCACCAGACACAGTACAGCAGCAATCCTCATAAACACATCAGACTGTTTGCATCAGAATGTGAGGAGGGGCCAGTAATGAGTGGGATGGGCTAGCGACGATGAACCCAGGAGGTGAAATCAACCAAGAAGAGTTGTTTTCAACATGCAAATATAGAACACACTGTGTCATTTATGGCTTAAGTCTGCAATGTAGGCAGACAAATCTTTTCACTTACAAATATGCTTAGTTAGTGTTGATCAGCACTGCTGCCCCAGATTCTTGCTGAAACCTCACTTGAATGGCTTCTTTTCTTGAGGTAGTGTATCAATTCAAGAAAAAGCAATGGTCAATACCATCACCAGTCTTGTCCAAATAAAATCTACCCATTTCAAGATCAGAAAACAAAACGGGTTTCCTGTCCATTGGGTTTGGCCTTCTCTTTCTGGGAACAAGAGATTGTATTATTCAGAAAAGCACTTAACAGGGACCACTGTACACTTCTAGTATTTCAGTCCCAAACACCTAGAGTCAGTCTTAGCTTGTCTCTTTCTCTAATTCCTTGACATAGTGTATTTATCTATTCCGTTGGCGTTTGCCTTACTTCTGACTGCTTTTCATGGTATGCTGAGAAGAAACCTCTTTCTTAGTCTGGACAAATATTGTCCCACTGAGCAAAGTTCCTGGCTCAGTGTCTAAGTGTCTAATGCATAGCAGGTGATCAGTGAGCAACATGCAAAATGAAGAAATAAGTGAAATAAGAAATAGTCCAGCTGCCAGTATGACTCAGGGATCAGAGGAAGCACCCACTCATAAGCAGTGAACTCTGAAGACAAGCTCTTCTGAGAATTTATAGCCAAAACCTCACGATTCTGTTTCCTTCTTGCTAAGGTGGACCAATCATTTCCCCAGTTCTGCAGATCACATGTTGCAGTTAGAACAAACGATTGCATATTATCTAGTGTTTGGGAAACAACTATGCAATTTCTAACTTTGTGACATTTGTCTCCCCTCTTCAATTCCCTACACTGTTTCACAATCACCAAAGAAGTTAGAATAAATGTAGATTTAGCAATTCCATTGTGTAACTTATACATTTCTTTATGCATAAGAGGAAACTTCTGAAACACTGACTTAAAACAGGCAATAGTGCTATAAGTTTAATAATGTATGGGTGGTTGCTGGGTCTGAAGGTAGTTTAGAGGCAGTGGGATGACACTATGTATTTTAACAACCATACAATAAAGGGTGAAGCATATAAGCATCATTTTGTCTCAAGGTGTTAAGATAGCAAATCCACGTATTATCTTATACCCACATAAATTCTAAAAAGAAAGAACATATAAAATCGGGACTTCCAAGCCAGGTATGGCCACTCATTACTACAACTCCAGCACTCTGGAGACTGAGGAAGGAGGGTCCAACCTGGGCTACATGGTATTTTCTAGGTCCAACCTGGGCTACACAGTGTGTTCTAGGTATGCACCTCATCTATAGCATAATATTCTGCTTAAGAAGAGAGAGAAAAGCAGACAGAAACAGGGTGACAGAGAGACACAGAGATAGACACAGATACAGAGAGAGAAACGACAGTCTGGACATGGCTGGCCACCCTGATGATTACAACAGTTGAAAAGGGGAAGAAGGAAGATCTAGTTCAAGGCCAGTGTTGGCTACACAGTGAAGCTGAAGTTAGCCTGGACTATATGAAACCTTGTCCCAAACAAAACAACAACAACAACAAAGAATGCAGTCACCCCTAACTAAACTTAGTGACATGCACACAACGCACCAACATATGCACACAGTAGGGAGGGAGACTTGCTGTTAGGTAGGTTTTTAGCGGGAAAAAAGAGGAAGGATGAGAAAGATTATAGGAGAAAAAAAGAGTAAAATTCCTTATGTACATGTATAAAATTGCCATGAATAAACAGTTTCAAAAGTTTTGAGCAAAACAATGTTAATGAAAAAAGCAAAGCAAAGCAAACAAAACGAGCTGATCACCACCCAAGCTCATTGCCACGTTGGTCCAAAACCTCACTACATTCAATGTAAGACCTGTAGACATTACTGAATTTGCATGGTAAAATATTTTCTGACTTCTAAATAATGATATTAACTAAGAGTCATTTTTGTTTGTCTGTTTGTTTGTTTGTTTTGGTTTGGTTTTTTTTCCCCCAGAAAAAAAACATGAAGTAAAGTTGTCATTTTTTTAATATTATTAAGTTTTAAAGAACTTAAATTTTGAGCTACCAGAATGTAAAGTACTTCTTTTGAATGTTCTAGAACTTCTTAAGTGGCAGAACTGTGATGGAATCTCAGAACTTTACAATCCAAAATCACCCCACCACCACCTGCCAGCCCCTACCCCCATCCTATCCCTGCAATATCTGTTACATTTTAGAGCAGGTTAGCAGTTTGTGTGGCTGTTCATGCTGCAAAGTCTCCTCATACTTGAAGGGGAAGGTGTAAAAGAATCATTTTAAAACAATGACATAATTTGTTTAGTGGCAACTATGTAATATTCAAATATTGTAAAGACAGGAAGGTTGTCAGGTGATGAAAGTTCCTTTATAAGGAGAGCATGGGGCGTGGGTGGGGGAAACTGGTCCAGGTAGAAGGTTCTGTTTCAGTGGGGGACGTGGCTGAGGTGTGGTCTTCTGGCTGATTGATGTGTTTAAGGTTCTTGGGTCTTCACCTTCTTCTTTTTCTGGTAGCCAAATCCACCATCCCCTCCCTTATTTCTTATGCTTACCTTAAGGTCTCTCAAGTTTCTATTAGGGAAAGGAGGCACCTTAAAACCAAGTGACAGAGCACCAAGCCACCCATGGCAAATTTAAGTTGTTAACATCGCTGATCTCTCTCAGAGTAGGGTCACAAGTACCTTTGTGAGACTTGTATGTTTCCTGCAATCAATTTATGGAGAAAATGAATAATTTTTCATCAGCTTTTCAAGCTGAAGCTGAATGTCAGAAAACTTTTGACCAGAAAAAAAGATATGCTGATTGAATGGGCAACCGTGGATTGCTTTCAGTGAGGGCAGAAGCCCAAGGCTTTGAGTCAAAGGATGAGTTGAGTGGTCCATCCAGGCCCTAGGGTCACTGGAGGGTGAGTTGTATTGAACAATTGAGTCGGCCTCAGGATGCCCAGCCCTCTGGCTGCGAGATCTGTGCACAGCAGTGTCCTTAAATCTATGCAGTCAGAATTGGAAGAAATGGCTGTCCCATTTATTTTGGTTTGCCTTGCAAGGATGGCCAAGGCAGTGAATCAGCATAGTTTGGTAGCTCATAGTGGTATTCACAAATATTCCCCAATGAAAAGGAGCCAGTTAGTGTATTCTTCGGGTTCTTCTTATGGATATAAGACCAGAAAGAATGTTTGGTTTTCAGAAAGACGAACAATGCACGGTACCCAAACTTAATCCACTGTTGCAAATCTTTTTATCAACACCCACTACAACAGCACAGTGTCAAACTTCTTTTTAGTCATCAACCCCTACACACCACGGCTCATTTTCAGAGAAATCTTTGCCAAATCAACTTCTTGGTTTGTGTGGCAGAAAAGAGCACGGTTGCTTACATACTGGCTAAGGTTCAATAAATTGATTTAGTGCCTCTTCTCTCAAAACTCAGTGTCTAAGATACAATGAGCATCATCAACAAGTCTACAGAACCTTGTGCATAAATCCTGAAGGATTCTGTGTGTGGTCCAGGAGCCCTCCTGGGATGGATGTGATAATGTCGATTCCAATGATGCCCTTGTGCGCCAAGACAGCATTAACAGGTCTGCCTTTCTAAGTGAGAATGATGGGGCAAACTATTTCAACTCAGGATAGTTCCGGAAATACTGGGTCATAGGATTAAAGTGGCTCTGTTGTTATGGAATTTCTAACAGTTGACTGTGAAAACAAGGTTGTTAACATAACAAATCAGAAGGGGAAAAGTTGCCTTGGCGCACCTTCCGGCCCGGAAACCTGCACAGCATTTTCATACAGTAAAAAGTTAAGCTGTTAGAGTTGAGATAGGATAGATATTGAATTTCATTCAGAAAGTTAGATCCAACAAGACAGGAAAGACATTTACTTCAAACTGGAGGAATGCAGATGGCCAATTCACCATGAATGTAACATGTATAGGACTCATTATTCTCATGATTGTAACATAGTTCTCTCTGCTGTATGTAGTTTGTTTTATACATGTGTAATAAATAAATGTATAAAAATAAATATAAAAAACAAACAAAAGCATTTGCAGCATAAATTAAAGTGGGGGTTGGCATTTGTCCGATTAATTGGATGAATGAAATGATACACAGTGGAGGACTTGACTCCGCTCTTACAGTGATCTTCCCTTAATTTGAATTGATTAATTTATGCATCTCTAGAGATCAGGAAACTGACACTAAAACCAAAAAGCTCCTGCCTAATTCTCCTGTCTCAGGGATGACTTATTTCTAAGTGAAGGTATTGAGGTATTGTGTCAAATGAGAGCATCAAAAAGTCTTCACTACAACTGTCATTTGAAATTAAACACCTGTCCTTATAGGCCTTCTCTCTGTGGGAGAGGGGAAGAAGCAGATGATCTTCCTGAAGAGAATGAAGACCATCAGAGGCACATGTGGGGGTGGGGTGGGGTGGGGGGCATATAGGGGGGGCATGTATATGTGTGTGTCGGGGTGGGGTGTCTTCCCTTGCTGTGTGGAAGATCGACATTGGGTGTGTGTAAAGAGGGACACATCTAGAGAATCTTATCCCCCCCCCCCACCACGACACTCTATTTCTAACCCAGCAGGTCTCCCAAGTTCTTACAGAATTATAGCTAATGTCTTGTAAAACAAACCCCCAACAATTCCACCATTACTGTTCCCTGCATTTACCAAGAGATGCTTGCTTGCTTTCCATGGATTGGTAATGTGACCATGTCCTGGATATCTTCAAGCTTTGTGTCGCTATGGTCATGTGAGAAAACAATGGGGAGGGAGTGTTTGCTTGTATTACTTGTTTGTTTGTTTTTCTATTGACAAGCTTGTCATCACTAACTCAAATCCCATGAACATCTCCCAAGCCAGAAGATGGAATACAAAAAGCATGGATCAATCTCAACTGATGAGGGAAGATTAGGAATCTTGGCAAATCTCAGAGGAAGTCACTGGGAAAGTCAGTGGATAGTCAAGAAAGTAAAGAGTGGTGATGAAAAGTGTCTTGTGGGCCAGTGGGCATTAGTCTGTGCACCGTATTTGGGTCATAAGCCAAATAACTTAACTCCTGCCACAAAGGGACCTGTCTATCCTAGTTGAAATATGTACCCGAAGGCTTTTACCATGAATTCAACTTTTACCTCCTTTAATGTGTAAGTGATTATGCTAAATGTTAGCCAAGAAAAATCAAGTACACAGCAAGACCTCATACTTTATAAAACATTTGACACTAGAGAAACAAATAATCTCAAAATTGACTAAGAGAGGAACATATGATATCTTTATAAGAAAGAAAACATAGCCTCCATTTGGAGAAGAGCCAGTATTCTACCACTAGAGGGGAAAAAAATCAGGGAATCAAAAAATTATACTGTATCTAAAGGAATCCATTTGGAACTAAGTCAAAAGCATGCCACTGAAAACTTTGGTTCCAAGCATCCTTTCTGGGTCCTGCATGACAGTCCTGGAATGAGTCAAGTGGAAACTTTCCAGGAGTCACTAGGTCAAAGCACAGGCCAAAGAACTGCCCACTGAGAAAAGCTTTGTAACATAACTCAAGATAAGCCAGAAATCAACAACATGACTCTGGTGTCAGTCTGCCAGCTGCAAATCCAACTCCATCCTCACCAGGTGTGCTGTGCTCAAGATGTTAGCAAGTTAACATTTAAACTGTACCTCAGTTTTCTCTTCTAGAAAATAAAATGAAAAGGCCTTCTTCATGGAATTCTCATGCAGATCAGAAAGTTAGGGTATATTAAGCCCTCAGCACATTGTCTTTCACAAACACCACAGGATATTTATTACTTAAGCAAACAGACAAAATGTAAGCTCTAGACATCACTACTGTATCAATAATCATGTGAGTAAATGACACAAGGCAAGGTGGTAAAACAGTGATGACATATGACTGAAAATAAATAAATATGTGAATAAATATGTTAACTATTGAGTGTCCCTTTCAGACCAGAAGGATTGCATCAAATGTGCATTTGTGTGGTATATATATATATATACAGGCATATTTTATATATGTAAATGGCAAAGAAAAATTGAATCAAGATAAAGTACCCAAGGCATGGACAAATTGTCAATTTCATAACTCTAGAGTAAAACAGACAACTTAACAGTACGGTGGACTCTTAGCTAACAACAAAATAAACAAATGCAAGTTAATAACCCAAGTCCTATACAGTTGTGGAGTTTGCATTTTGACTTAAATGTTTCCAGTGGCAGTTACAGGTTGCCTTTTAAAATTCTAGGAATCAATGCAAATTAACAATACATGGAATTAATTCATCAGGTAGCTTTGATGCAACAACCAAAAAAAGAACTGTGACTAACATGTCTCCATCTTATCTTTTCTTCCTACAGCAATTAGCCTGCTATTTTTAGAACATTGAATACATGCCATCTTCCCTTCCTATACCCACCCTTTCCCAAAACACTTGCAGAGGTTTTGTTTGTCAAGACGCTGTTCTAATTGCCTTCTTCCCAGCACACTTTTCATAAGCTTCTAACAATAATATCCTCACCACTCTAAACTCATCATATCCTGGAAGTCCTGTCAAACACCATGACCATATTAATACATTTTCAAGTCTCCATTCAGTCATATCCATGGACCCAGACAAGTGTAAAGGATGTAGATGACACAACCTTTGTAGGATGGTATACGAGCTCTGTGTTAGTGTGTTGAGCTTGATCCACTGGTCAAAGGCATGAGCAGAAAGGTGTAAAAGCAATCTGCATTGATTCTGTTGAGTTAAAGAAAATGTTGGGGGAAGTTAGGTAATCAGGTCAACAAGACCCATGATCTCAAAAATGCTGTGCAGAGCATGCATTCATTTCAGTCACCTTGATTGAGGTAGTGCCTGGGGAGTGTGACAGTACAAATCGAATGAGTCAGGCAGCAGACCTCACTTGGAACCACAGGGAAGCTCCAGGATAGAGCTAGACCATCCAGCAGCCTTTTTAGGATGCCTGCAACAGCCTTCTTCTATTTCTTATCCACAGTCGTGTTTTGGGCTTTAGAGCTTCTCCCATCTACTCCAATAAGGTCTCCTCACTCACGCCAACTGTCGATTTCGTAGGTACATGAATGTATTTTTAAAATTAAATTTCTAGAGTTGGGCACAATATATTAAATATTCCTCTTAGCATTTGGTTCTTCAGCTAAGCAATTACCCTAATAAATGGCAACATCAAAAAAAAAAAAAAAAAAAAAAAAGTAAACAAACCAACCAGACACCAAAATATGCTGGGTGTGGCGGGCACATACCTTTAATTTTAGGACTCCAAGAGGCAGAGACAGTTGAATCTTTGAGGTGGAGGCTAACCTGATCTACAGAGTGAGTTCTGGAGCAACCAGGGCTACACAGAGACTCTCTATATAGAAGCAACAACAACAACAGATTTTTACATAATACTAAAAATATATGATCCATAATAGTTTAGGGATAATAATCATGAAGGCAATATGCTGTATAAAAATGTTTTTCTTTCGGTTTTTTGAGACCAAGTTTCTGTGTGTAGCCTTGGCTGTCCTGGACTCACTTTGTAGTCTAGGCTGGCCTCAAACTCACAGAGATCAGCTTGCGGGGATTTGACATGCACCACTGCACCTGGCAGCTGTATAAAATTGTAAAGGGTTGGGTGTCACAATTTTAAAATTAAAATGAATATAGTATAACTCATAATAGAAACTGGATGAGTTGGTTGGGTCATGACTGTGGATCTCTATCCTGGCTCCATGAAAGAATTTACTACATAGGGGAGGGGAATAAGGGGAAAACAGGAGGGAGGGAAGAATGGGAGGATACAAGGGATGGGATAACTATTGAGATGTAATAAGAATAAATTAATAAAAAATTAAAAAAAAAGAATTTACTATATAGAGAGCATATGTCACAGATCAGCTAAATCAAAATTTCCAGAAACCAAATACGTAACACTGGTACAGTGATGAATATAAATGATCTCATAGGCAGTCAGGATGAGGAACCAGTGGCATGCATGGCCCAGCTTGGTGCCCTTGACCAAAGGATGCGAAGCATGCCTGATCAATGCCATAGAAAGCAACCTCCTAGGTACAGAGAGGCTTAGACTTAATGGGTCATCATGGGCAGGAATGGGTACATGAGTCAACTGGTGGTAGAGGTGATATGGTTATTAGGGATGGGAATCTCTATCTCTAAGGCTCTCTTAAGGAAAAGCACTTCTGATGATCCAGAGTCCTAGAAATAGTTTTTGATACATATTGTTAGGGTCCGGGTTATCTGCTGAAGATCGACCGCAAGGCAGTATGCGAAAACAAAGAGCGTTTTTATTCTAGCATGCTAGGGTAGCCTCTCTCTAGAGGGCAACCCCAAAATGAGCACACAGGCTCAATTTATAGACAGTTGGAGGGATCTGTGACGACAGAATTGAGTCAGAGTGTGTATGAGGGGATTTGGTTATGGGATTTTTGAGTCACTGAAGTTTTGGCTCTTACTCAGGAGTTGGCCTTTAATTGGATTGGATGGGGCCAGCTGTGTTCTTTACCAAGGCCGTGAAGTAATAAAAACATGGTTTCTAGTCGTTTTTTTCTTTAAGCTGATTAGCTGTCCAGGAGCCGTCCATAACTGGTGCATTTTTTTTAGGAATTGTTAGAAACTTGGCCTAGTTAGGCAGAGTGAAAACCTTAAGCCCGTCATGGAGTTGGTCTAGTCAAGCACCTGGGGTCATTGAGGGATTTTGGGGTCCCTGGGGTCCCTTCAACAGAATGTTGGTTTACTAAGCTGAAGCCTTAACTAGGTCAGACTACTGGGAACCAAGGTGATTTCATCTTTATTGAAAATATTATTTTGACAGTGCTTGATGCAAAACAATTCAAGTTTGATTTCTAAATGGTTTTCCCTGGTTAAATTTACAAAACAGTGAGGTTGCTTTGATGAAGATATGCTTTGATGAGATTTGGAATTCGTTGCTTGATATACTCACACAATGTCAACTCAAAAGAAAAGAGCAAAGGATATTGTGTGTGGGTCATGAGGTGGAGTGTATGTTGCAGAGTGGGTCTCATTATGTAGCTCAGGCTAGCCTTAAACTCAGGAGCCTCCTGTCTCAGCCTCCTGATTGCTAGGATTATAGGCACACACACATTGCCGAGCTTAAATGATTGGACTTTCAAACTGAACTGGATTGCAAGTAAGGTTCTTAACTATACCATTACTTATCACCCGACTCTTCTCGTTCTACGACCAATGTTTCTGAGTTTTTCCTTTTGCAATCCATTAGGTCACACTTCTCCTTAGAGAAGGGTCCAATTCACACAACCAGTTCTAGAGCAGAGAGTGACTTCCTGGTTTCCAACTGTCTGTTTCCACTGGCCAGCTGTATTTTGCTCTTGCGGTTTTGTAGGCCTCTTGATCCTCTTCCCGTATAATGGAAAAACTAGAAATGTTCCCTCTCTGCATTTTTTCCCTCTCATCCTTCTGAGACCAAACACACTTCCTGTTCAGACAGAGGCTCCTCTACTGGAAGATAACTCAACTTCCTACCTGTCTTCTGTCAGGCTGATAGAGCTTGAAACTCTGGGACTTGGGTGTGGATCGACACTTGCCTTGTGTTGTTCCAAGGTTACCTTACAATGGAATGAGCTCTTATAGAACAGCACTGCTGAGAGTACACAGTCTCTGAGGATTTCAAGGTATTTTTGAGAGTTTATTAGTATTTCTAAAGTCAACACTACCAGATCTGCTTGTCTTAGGACTGAGAAGATAGTAGGTGTTTTTAAAACTAGGTTCATAAATACCTCACCAGGTCCTTGGCCTTATCAATCAGTCTAGGACAAGCACTGAATCAACAGTTCCTAGCCACAGGGCATGGTGGTACACACCACTTTCTAACAGTTGAGACACAGAGGCTAAAGGATTGCATTCCAGAATAGGCCTGAGCAACCGAGATAAGCCCAGCTTTAAAAAAAAAAAAGGAAAAATAATTAAATTAAATTAAAAAGGAACATAAGTTTCATCTATCGCAAGTAAATATTCAGATTTTTCTAGTCTGAAAAACTTTCACAGAAGATTGGGCCTGAATGTGTGATAAAAATCTTTGCACATCAACCAAAACCATCTAAAATAACTCTACTGTGAATTTTAATCAAATATTGAGTATGATCACAGCTCAAAAAGAAATGTCACCAATGGAAACATTTCAGAGAAAATGACGGTCAGAACCAATAAGGTCAAAGAGGAAAAGACGCTAGACACAAACCTTGACAATCTCCTAAAACTGAGTTTGTGCTCCAGAGAGTAATGTGTGAAAATGAGGAAGTGGTTGAATGAGATTGCCTCTGCATTCTAGATACATTCATTTTATAGCACCAAGTTAGAATTCAGGAGAAAAAAAGGAAAACAAATATGGGGAGAGACAGAAGAATCTTACAATAGGATCTTTATTTGACTATAGTCAAAATTCACACTGAGCCTGTAAATGTGTTCAATTCCTATGTATAATGATTCAAGTATGACTCGTTGGTAGAGCTGCTTGCTGTCAGGCATGTACTGGGCCCTGGGTTCGATCCACAGCATTGTCAGAACCATCACCATCACCAATACAGAAAGACAAGACAACCATGAAATAAAAATACAGTGTGTTACATGATTAGATTCTAGGAAATTGGAGCTGAAAATAAGTATCATAACAGCTCAGAGAGTCTTTATGTTAAGTTATTGTCAGCAGACAGAATTTCAGCTAATAGTTCTTCAAGCTTACAGGAGACTTAACTTGAGTAATTAATTAGAAATGAGACATCATTAAATGATTGTCCCTATCCTCATAATCTTACCCTTTACTCTAGATGAGCAATAGTACAGACACAGCCTAGTCCTCTGCAGCTGTTTAGAATTTTCTCCTACAGTATCCATATCTGAGCATAACTCTCTCAGATCCTATGCAAATCTGCCTGACTGAGGATTGATACCACTGCTTATCCCAGTGGCCAAGCATGCCTTGCAGCCAGACAGTGTGACCCACCAGTCTCACCACATCATATTAACCCATTAGCACCTAGTCAGCCTGCAAACTGGATTCTAAACTATAGGAGCAACTTAGTCTGCTTTCTGGAAAAACAAAACAAAACAAACAAACAAAACCAGTAGTGAGGTTATTCGAAAGAACATAGCTTAGATTATGCAAATAATTATTTTGAGGCAGGGGAGGGAGACTCTGCCTACTGGCTTATTTTGAAGCACCATCACTAAGGTACTGTTCTCTGACAGGGCTTGAAGGTTTTCCCCTGCTTTGCATCAGCAACTTCTGACATAACTTAAAAACAAAACAAAAATATCCAGGCTTTTCTCTTTAAAGATATCTTCTGTAATGTAATGACTTCAAGACTTGCTCGAACTGATTTTTAGTCAAGGATGAAACTGAATTTCTCCTTCCTGCTTATCATGGGGAGCTCACATTATGGAAACAAAGACCTGCTTGGTGAGAAGAGCCTAACCTTTAGAACAAGAATGTTTATATCCTGGGACTCTGTCACCCAGGAACCAGCCACGTGCGTTCCTTAAGTCTGAGACCCCTCTAAGAGTAAGCATACCACGTACCACATACTAAGAAGGCATATTGTCTGGCAGATTCACAGTAAATAGTACTATTCATGTATACAACATCATTTAATACTTATTTTTTAATTATTTATGATCCAACTCTGGGCAAATAATTAACTAACTCTGTCCAGACTTCAGCTGCCCAGGCTATGCATGAGTGAGATCTGATGACACCCTCTATGCATCTCTCCAGTTCTAAGAAGCTCGTGAAGGAAGGCACATCTGCCACCAATATAAATAAACCACAAGCACAAGTTGTGAATTCTGCTGAGCGCTGTTTCTACTTCTGCATTTCACAACTTTCTTCCAGGAGACAAAGCCATGGAGGAAGAGGTGCTTTATCTATGGGCTTCTCCAAAGCACACTGTCCAAGACGGGTGCTAGGTGAAAGTCCAGCTCAGGAAAGACAAGGAACGAACGTTGTGGCTTTAAAATAACAGGAGTACCCAAATGAGTCAGGCAGTGGTGGCACACGCCTTTAATCCCAGCACTCAGGGAGGCAGAAGCAGGCAGATCTCTGTGAGTTCGAGTCCAGCATGGTCTACAAAGACAGTCCAGGACAGCCAGGGCTGTTACACACAGAAACCCTGTCTCAAAAAACCGAAGAAGAAGAAGAAGAAGAAGAAGAAGAAGGAGGAGGAGGAGGAGGAGGAGGAGGAGGAGGAGGAGGAGGAGGAGAAGAAGAAGAAGAAGAAGAAGAAGAAGAAGAAGAAGAAGAAGAAGAAGAAGAAGAAGAAGAAGGAGAAGAAGAAGAAGAAGAAGAAGAAGAAGAAGAAGAAGAAGAAGAAGAAGAAGAAGAAGAAGAAGAAGAAGAAGAAGGAGAAAAAGAAGAAGAAGAAGAAGAAGAAGAAGAAGAAGAAGAAGAAGAAGAAGAAGAAGAAGAAAACTAGAACAGAGGAATCAACACTTAGTGATACTGTCACTTAATTAAGATTATTTAATGAACAGTTCTCATTTGAACTCAGTGCTCATCAGACCCCTGAAGGCAGGATAATCTAATGCCTCTGTAGCCCACACAGCACACCATCATCCAGAGATTCTTGGGGATACAGACTGAAACTTTATCCAGACCTATACCTGCTGGACTTTAGTCTGCCCCTGACTAGCCCCAGGTGATTCATGGGAACACTGGAGTTTGGGAATTGAAACTCTAAACCGTCAAGTGTACAACATCGTTCTTTCTTTCCTGCATGGTCTGCATTACTTTCTGCTTTTGTTTATTTTGTTTTTGTTTTTCTGGTTTTGGTTTTTGTTTTTTGAGACAGGGTTTCTCTATGTAACATAGCCTGGCTGTCCTGGACTCAGTTTGTAGACGAATCCAACTTCGAACTCCAAGAAACCTGTCTCCCTCTGCCTCCCAAGTGCTAAGATAAAAGGCAGGTACTACCATGCCAGGCTTTCTACTTGTTTGTTTGTTTGTTTGTTTGTTTTAACACAAAGAAACAAATTTTTATTTGTGTATCAAAGACTCCGAGGGTTAACAATTAGTGCCAAGTGTATATATTCTTATTAGTTTGTTTGTTTACTTTATTTGTTTATTTTTGGAGTAGTGGTTGTGTGTGTGTTTCAGTATACTGATTCTGAATCCCTCCACTGGGATTGCCATGCCGTGGTCTCCTGCGTAGTTGGAGGAACTGCAGGTGTGTGGCACTGTATTGGACTCTTTCTCCTCTTAGTTTTTCAGATTTTACTTCTGCAAACTAGAGGGGATATCACAATTGAACTTATAAATATATCTTTGTTGGTCCTCTGGCTCTTTCTGTCCTTGGATTCAGTTTTTGTTTTGTTGTTTTGTTTTGTTTGGAATGAAACTTTCAGAAGCTCTTAAGAGTTGATGAAAATGCTTGTTGTCTTTCTAAAAAGAAATTATGTTAAAAGATTATTGTGTTCTATGCAATTTTATCTCTTTATAGGAAAGGCCTGGCAACTCCTAACACTGTTTCGCACTCCTAGCATGGCACTGTCGTCCCCGTCCCTTCATTCAGGGACACAGGCTGATTAGTGTCCTCAGGGAGCAGTGATTGCACTTTGGCTAACATGAGTGAGTAGTAGTCGTGCCTGAAGTGGAAAACAAATAAAGGCAAACGGACAGTTTCTGGTGCTTTTGGTTGAGCCCTAGTTGGCTTCACACACCATACCTTCTACAACATGCCTAAGTGGGGACATGGGCTCCTATACCATCCAGGTCTTGTGTTTTTTAGCTCCATGGCTAGGGCACCATTTGTCCTGTAGAAGCCATAAACGCTGCATCTTCTATCTGAGACTTCCCTGTGTCTTGCTATGTATGCTCTGCTCTTCTAGCATTCTGTCCACCATGGCTGCTGCCCCAGGGCAAAACCTCTTCCTGTACCCCAGAGTGGCTTTCCATCCTTCTCCACTCTCTCCATTGCCCCATTTTCCCTGTCTTAGCTCTAATTTCAAACAGACCTGATCACTCGAGCTTTCCCTCCAGGAGAACCTACTCTGCTCCCTGGACTCCCATTGGTCCTAAAATAGAACCCTGGGTTCTCTACCAGAAGACCAGTCATGCTCCTGCTGAGGTCTCCGTGCCATCCTACAAATGACCTTGTTCTGTTCCTCTCTTTCCACTCCCAAGCCTGCCCGTGTGTCTCAAGATGGACCACACTTCTTCTCCGTGCACATGCATCCTCTGGCATAGCTTTCTTCCCCCTTTGATCTAGAATCATCCTTCAGAATTCAGCCTTATTTGGGGGTCCCCTTCCCCAATAACCATTTCTAGGCCAGTCCCCTCGACACCGTGCCCATTCCTTAGCTTATTCACTAATTCAATTAATTCAACAAGCATCGGTTAAGTAACTCCCCTGGGTAAGACTATGCCAAGAGCTGGTGAAAAACAATGAGAACAGTGTGTGTAGTTCTTTTTTGGTTCGCTTCTTTTGTTTGTTTGTTTGTTTCCAGACAAGGTTTTTCTGTATAGCCTTAGCTGTCCTGGATTTGCTTTGTAGACCACCTGGCCTTGAACTCACAGAGATCAGCCTGCCTCTGCCTCCCAGAGTGCTGGGATCACAGGCATGCGCCACCTCACCCTGCTATGTCTGTGGTTTTTAATTTCAATGTCTGGAGTAGAAATCAAAAAAGAAGTCTCTCACCTTTCACAGGGCTTGCTGTGGGCACAAGAGGACACTTACTGTGGTTATTAGGTCTCAGTACATTTCTCATATGTATGTGTATACATATATATGAGAAATGTACTGAGACCTAATATATGTATACACATACATATATATGTTTATGCGTAGGTACAAGTATGTGTGTATGCTTGGTGAATACAAGGGTTTTCTCTCAGTTTGGTTTTTAGACCCCAGCATTGTAATTGGCATAAACAAATATCTGTAAGGTGAGTGGAGTGTAGATGTTAGTCCCAAATGCCTACAATGAAAGTTACATGCTTTGTGTAGACTCATCAGACATTGACCTCCGCCCCTGGTGTGGGGCAGCTTCTTCCTATGTAGTCCAGGAGGTCTTGAGTTCATAATCCTTCTGCTTCAGATGCCCACATGCCTTGATCACAGGTGTGTAGCACCAATCCCATCTTTATTCAGCTGAGAGTAAAACATTTGTTGTCCCCATATTCTTTCACATATCATAGCTTTGTGTTTATCAAACACCCACTTTCATTAATTTATTGAAAGCATTTCCTTCTTTGGCAGGCAAGATGGCTGGCTCAGTGGGTCAAGGCCCTGGCCTCAATGCTTGAGGATCTGAGTTCAAATCCGGGGGCTCATAGTGCAGAAGAAGAGAACCAATTCTCAAAGTTGCCCACTGACCTCTATGTGTGTGCCATTATGTGTGCCTACATACACGCTCATAAAAATAATAAAATAAAATGTAACCAAATATTTATTTCTTATTCATCAACATGAACTAAGTTAGATAAATTTCTCACATACTAAAAGGTGACTCTGTAGAGAGGAACCCTACAGTGTTTCAGAACACTACTTCCTGGAGTGATTGATTTTCTTCCTTAATCGCCACACTGACTTTTTTATTCTTAAACCTTATTCAAAGTGTTTAATTTTACATGTAAATATCTCACTTAATCCCTCAGTGGCAAATTATCTAAGACAGATCTAGGTTTTCAGAACTTGGATATATTATGTGTGCTGGCTGCTACCTTCTCCTGTCTTTGTAAACAATATCACTTCTCAGTTTATGTTCAAAGGTTCTGTGGTCGAGTTCTCCTGGGAAGGATGGTTTGAATACAGAGAATATTCATGTCTTGGTGCAGCATAGACTTAGGTGCCACTGGCCAGCTGTTTCACACTGGGAATCTTCGAGTGCGGAGGGACACTGCGCCATCAGAGCACCAGCTACTTTAAACACGGTTGACAGTGGGGTTATTTCACCCACGCATCTGAGCTCAAACACTTCAGGACGTGCTCTTTTTAACTTATCACCCCTACGCTAGGTCTGAGCTAGAAAGGCCCGCAGGTTTCCAGGAAAGCTGGAAAGGCTTTCCTTAAAGAATGAATAGTTTCCGTTTTCGTTGGCGCTCAGCTGACACCTGAAGCAAACTGGGTCCATTTCAATTCAACAAATTGTTATTCTGCTCTTTTGGTTTGGTCGCCCCTGTCAACCGACATTGTGGTGTATGAGCTGGGGTGGAGAGACATTTGGAAATCCCCTGTGAGATCCAAGACTGCTGTAATGCTGACACAATGCCCCATCCCCCCCCCCCCCCCCAGCAGAAAAAAGGGTTCCTTAGGTCACACAGAGCTGGAAAGGTTAGGAATCCAAGCCCGGCTCCTTCCCTCCCCAAATCCCTCCCCTTCTCTAGCTGCGTCATCCTGACCTACATGCAAGGGTTGAGTTTGAAAATTTCACTAAGAACATATGCACAAGTAAAAATAAAAGTCTTATAGAAATCATCTGGCCTCTCGCTGCTTTTTTTTTTTTTCTTTTTCAATACAGCATGATTATTAAAAATGCAATTTGAAAATTTTTCTTGACGTAACACACTTTATTTTATAAATCTTTTAAAACATTAAAAAGTACTTTTTTGTTTTTGTTTTTTGAGGCCTGGTTTCTCTTTGTAGCCTTGTCTGTCCTGTGGAACTCACTCTGTAGACCAGGCTGGCCTAGAAAGTACTTTTTAAACAATAATTGTTCCTCTTATTCGCACCACTGAAGTACTCATTCAAAGAAGTACAAATCGAAGGTTTAGGAAACTTCAGCTTTGGCCTAAGGTACATCAAAAACACTGCATGAATATTGGATTTAACAAGTTAAATCTCCACAACTGCTGCCTGCCCAAATTCTGAACACAGATGTGTAAACCCACGTGACTGTCAACTCCATGTGAGTAATCAGCACGTCTGCAGCTGCGTGCTTCTACAGTCGAGAGCCTCTTCTTTCGCTCCTCTTCCTATGAAATGGTCTGTATTTTGAAATCAGAAACGCTTAAGCGACTTAGATTAAACAGCACCTAGAGAGAAGAGGATTTGCTGAAAGGCAGTGGATTTAAGAGGAGCCCGCTCCCTGGTATACTATGTGCCACGCAGGTCCATCCGGAATGCAGGAGGGGAAATGCTGTTTAACAATAATGTAGTTATTGACGTCAGGGAGTCTGAAGGGAAACAATTAAGGGCTTTCACTTGATTATTTTGCAGACAACTGTGCATTGAGAGTTAGTGTTATGTCAGACATTGCTCTAGAGGTTGAATAAGGGCGAAAAGTTTAAGAGTCAGTTAGCAGACTCATACATGCCCCACATCAGCGTGTAGGCTAGCATGGGCGTGACGGAAAAGCGTCGTGAGTGTGACCTCCAAGGGGAAACTGAGATGGGTGACGAACGGACACCATCTCAGGGAACTGTGCTGGACTCCAGCCTCAAAAATGAGTTTACTGAATTTGAATTCATTTGGCATAGGAAGGAGGTCATTCCTGGTAGAAGCAACAGAAACAAGTGTGGGTTCGATTTTTTATCTAAAAATTAATAGATAAATGAAAAGCAATATACAGTCACTGTGGTGGGACCCAGTGACATCATAGAAAGATTTAGACAATCATACAAGGTCACTAGGGGTGAAAAGGGCAATGATGAGGAGAAATGGGTATGTAAATGTATGTGTGCTTATATTCACTAAAATGTGTTTATTGACAACCTGAGAAAATAACAACACTTCCATTTTTAGTATGAAAGCAGATGCTGATATTAACACATATGTATCTGCAGCAGGATGCAGATAAACCACAGAAACACTGGAGAGGTAAAAAATCACAGTGAGTATTCATGTAGCACATCCACCTCAGAATTAATTAATGTATAATAATATATATTATATTATATTATATTATATTATATTATATTATATATATAATTAATATATAAGAAGATCTTTTACTAGAAACTCGTGGATTGTGGAGAATGGCTACATCTACACTCAGCCCTTGACCTGAGTCCCTTTGGGCTATAGGAGGAGGTTTGATCCCATATGATGCTCTTTCACAAGGATGCACTGGTCTAACTACCGTGGTGTCTGCTTTGGGCTGGAATGTCCATTTCCTTTTTCTCAGTCCTTATTTGTGGGTCTATGTTGCTGCTCAAGGCCCTGCTAGTTCAAAGCATCCTTTCTCTAAGTTGATTTCCCAAAGTTCTGCAGGTCCCTCAAATGCTGATGACGGCTTTGCTGTGCCTTCTCATGAGCAGCTGTGCTTCCTTTGGGAAAGAGTGGTTTTCTGTCTGCTGTGGCAAGCAGTAGTCACTTCTTCTCATAGTGAGAACTGAAACCTGAGCCACCATGTGCCATTTCCTGGGCACTTCCTATTAAGTATTAAAGTTCCCTTCCTCTCACCACAAAAAGCTAGATTTAGAAGCTTCATAGAGTGAACATAAAGACTGAAGCTTATCAACTACACACTCTTGGAGAAACTGGAGTACAGTACATCATCTTTCTTCTTCAGTTTCTGAATGTGAAGATTCTAGTACCAACCCCACAGGATTACTGAGAAACACAACTGCATCATGACATATAGGCGTTTGGTATCTACTAAAAGTCTGGTGGCTATCACCATTAATGTCTTTACATCTTAATATTTCTAATGTCGTGTAAATTTAACTTGTCCTCACTCCTCACATAGTTGTTTTCCTGGTAAAAATAGATTCAAACATTGCATCGGTATTATTATCATATGACCATGTGTTGGGGGTGTCTATGTGCCCCTGTATGAATGGCGGTACCAAGTGTAGGAGACCCCACTACACTAATGTTTAGTTATAACCATTTTTGGAGGAAAAGAATCTCCTTGAGAGCCATGAAACCATAGAATGTTTTCGGTCTCCTAGGTACTTGGCAAACCTGAAAATTCAGTGAATATGCTATCTACTAGTGAAAAAGAAAAAAAAGGAAAAAAAAAACTACCAGGATAAAACCAGTGGCTTTTTGCTGTTACCCTATAGGAGAAAAGTTTCCTCTTTGTATTGTTTAATAATAATTCACTGAATATGTTCAACTTGCCGAGTGCTGAGCTAACTGAGATCCGGCAGGTTTCATCAGATAGTCTGCATCAAAGTATTTGCCCAGCATGTGTAAGGACCAAGATTCAATTCCCAGTACTGGAAAAAAAAAAAAAAACAACTGTCCCAAAAGCCTTCAACAATAGATGGAGTTCTGTCTTAATTCAATAAGTTGGTGGTCACCTTGAGCCAAATTAAGACTAGATTTTTTAGTTAGAATTCTTTTTGGTCTTTGATGCTGTCATTATTAGAGGAACTTCTTCCTCTATGTAAATTCCATGTCTGTGACCTGAAAATAGATGAAGAACCCCAAACTACAACTTCAATACTCTCCTGTTCTCTTGCTAGTGGTGTTATAAATACATAGTCTGGATGGAGATACTCTAAAAAAGCCTACATTACATAATTCTCCTGCTATATTGTTTATGCTTGCTTACATTGATTAAGCATTATTAATGTGCACCAAAGAACGTTTCTCAATACCAGAGCATGTGAGAGACCCTGGGTTATAATTCCCCTACACTGAAAAATCATAAATATTCTCAGTATGAGTGTTCAGGTATTTAAGTCTTTCATAACTTTTGTTGATGGTAGAAGCATTCACTCATCATTAAAACAACTCTGTAATACATTTTGGGGGTTGGTTATAGGACAACGTCTCACTATGTAGCCCAGGCTGACCTTCACTCAATCTCCCCCTTCAACCTCCAGAGCACTGAGACTGCAGTTCACTGCCATATGTGCCAAAAACATTCAAAACTGTTTAAAAACATATTATACTGTTTCAGTAAGGTTATTATTAAAGAAAAATGTGGGCTGAGGAAATAAAAACACAACTGTAAGACTGAATCAACAGGTATTCATCTAATAAGTATTACAATTGCCTTTTCAGAAAACAATGTAACAGGAGGCACGCCCCCTCCCCTGTGACTCGGCCTACTATCTGAAGTGGAGACTCCATAGGGAATGTGTCCCAGCTGCTAATTTCATGAAGAGCTCGGCTTTTATTTATAGTTACAATGAGTGCATATTGGAAAACTGTTAAAGCAGTAATTTACGTATCTTTCATAATGAAATCTAATAGAAAAAATATTTCCTCCTTATATTCATTTAATAATAATTTATTGGACATTTAAAACTTCCCAGGTATTTCCTGGATTCAGTTATAGCATAATAGCATACATATATAGTTAGTTATTACATATATATATATATATATATATATATATATATATATATACACTTACATAACACATACACACATAAACACACACACACACACACACACACAGGCACCCCACATTCATACACTTGAATCCCAGTACTCAGAAGAATGAGACAGGGGTACTATAAATTGACAGCCATCTTAGACTATATATTAAGACTCTATCTCAAAAATTAATAGAATAAAATAAAATAAGACAAAAAAGAAACCACACGATGCTACTGCTGCAGTGAAAACAGAATGATGGGATAGGTGTCTGGCCAAGGGTGCTACCTTAGGTTGAGTGTGGTGGGCCCATGCTTGGCTGGATTCTGCTCAAATTAACCTCATTGCAGGAGGAGCTGTTCTTAGAAGAGTCCAAAGTCTAATGTAGAAGCTTGACCTGGTGATATTCACTCGGGAATCATTAGTATGTAAATGGATATTTAAACTATGGGTATGAATGGCACTGCCTATAACAAGAATGAAGTCTTGAAAGGATGTCATTAACCATAGCCACGTTTTTTCAAAAGTAAACATTTTAAAGATCAAGCAGAAACATTTTATGTGTATGTGTGTTTAAAAATCTTGTTTGAAGCCATTGGCTAGCTCCACACAATTAATCTGATATGTGCAGACAGCATTTCAAATAGTTTAGAATGCAAGACAGAGTGCCTGCATGGGCTTTGCCATTTTATATGGCCTAAGTTAAGCTGCACTAACTGGAAACCATTTTCCTGAGGAGTCGTGTTTTCCCAAGAAACAAGCCACAGTTGGTACATGGTCTGAAATGAATGAAGAGATACCAACTGACTCTGAATTACAGTTTTACCAAATGATCTCCCATTCCCTCTACATCTAATGATGAGAATTCCTTGGAGTGTAACTTCCCAGGGATTCTGTAAGGATCATCCACCGATTGCAATATAAATTGTTTGGATTTAGTTGGTCAAACTTGAGGTTGTTTTTCTGGACTCTAGAGTTTGAACTCCACAACGATCTTGTCTCATGTAGGCCACCTTGGAAACTTTTTATATTATAATATCATAGCCATCAAAGAGGTCCTCATGCCCATTCCCAGTGAAGCAGCTTGGGTTTTTTGTTTGTTTGTTTGTTTGTTTGTTTTTTGGTTTTTTGTTTTGTTTTGTTTTGTTTTTTGTTTTTTGTTTTGTTGTTGTTGTTTTGCTTTGCTTTGCTTTGCTTTGCTTTGCTTTGCTTTGGTTTTTCAAGACAAGGTTTTCTGTATAACCTTGCTATGCTGGACTCTTTTTGTAGATCAGACTGGCCTCAAACTCACAGAAATCCACCTGCATTTGTCTCCCAAGTGCTTGGAGTAAAAGCATGTACCACCATGGCCAGCTTTTTTTTTTTTTAATTGGGGTTTTGTTTTTCTTGTTGTTTTGTTGTTGTTGTTGTTGTTGTTTTGTTTTTGCTTTTTGTTTGTGACACACTGTTTTTCAGAATAGTTTTGGCTGTGCTAGAACTTGCTCTGTAGACCCAGCTGGCCTCAAACTCACAGAGATCCACCTGCCTCTTGACATCTTGTTCTTTCTTGTTTGTTTATTTGTTTGTTTTGTTTTGTTTTATGGTGCTGGCAATTGAGCCCAAGGCCTTGCCTATTCTTGGTAAGCACTGTGCCACTAATCTATACCCACAGCCTTCCAAGGGTTTTCAAGTTTGCTCTAATTACACTTTCCATGCCTCAAGTTGTCCACAGGAGTCTTCCATGCTGCCATGCCTTCTGGAGAGATCTACAGAACCATCAGCTGCTGGCTGTGAATTCCTGGGGCATGTGAAACAACTCAGTATGCCTCAAAATGTTTTTTTAACCATATTTTTTATACATTCAGTGAATAAAATGTCTGCCCCATTAATAGAAACTAAAAGTCTATTCTAAAGACACATTTATAAAGAACAGTTTATTGCAAATCAAACAGTCAGTGTGTAGAAGCAACGTGGACTGCATGGGTCATGGTGTGCTTAGCAGCTGCCTTCTTTCGGTTGAAAAGAACTGTCAGGAGTGGACAATAGCTTTGAAAGCCAAGAGAAGACTCTTTGTTTCACTTATTTCTTTCCTATCTTGATAAGTGAAACACAAAACAAAAAACCCGATAGCTTAGTAAGTTTAGAGATGAGCAAGAGAGAGGTTAGCTTTCCAACAGATCCTGAGGCCAACTGTATTTTTGCAAAGGAAATTTCAATTTTGAAAACTGGAAAAAAAAAAAAAACAGGAAGAAGCCATTTGAGAAAATTCAAAGCATGCTCCAATTACAAATAAGGATGCACTTATTACATCATTAGAAGGTAGATAGATCCGATTCAGGGGAAAATAGATTTTGAAAGCATCTTACTTGGCTATACAAAAGGAAAATTAAGTGTAGAGTAATTTTTTAAAAGAAACATAATTTTTTAATAATTTAGCTGCAAGTGTGGTTGCTCTGAAAGATACACCCAACCTTTGCAGAAAAAGCACTTGGGAAATTGGCTCTGAGTGGGTAAATGAGATTTAAGCCCCAAAACGCAGTGTAGAAAATGATCACTTTGTTAACTATTAAGTAAGTTGTTCCTCACAAAAAGCTGACAGTCACCAAGTGTTTAGAATAGGGAAGAGAAAAAAATAGGGAAGGAAGTGGAGAAGGAAGAAGGGAGCAAAGAAACAGGGCAGGAAGTGGAGCCTGGATCGCAGGGTTCCAGGAGGGTCTATTGGTGGGACAGCCCAGCCGTGGTTACTCCAGGAGGGTCCATCGGTGGGACAGCCCAGCCATAGTTACTGAACAGATGCTGCCTTGCTGATTTAAAGTCTCTGCAGTGATTTTACTGTGCTCCCCTCCTTGACCCACAGGGAAACCAACTAACCGACTGTGGCAATGTTTTCAGAAAATTGCAAAGTACTTGACTTTACCCAAGCTTAGAATGGCAGGCAAGGCGAACACATGACAGAAACACAGCAGGGAAGGAAAGTGTGGGCTCCATGTGGCCCCCAACTCAACCCCCGAATTTACTAGAGAAAAGGTACAAATGTGTCATGAAGAATGGAATCAGGTGTATTTAAACATTAGAGAGACTTGATTCCCACAGTCATTTGGGTTACAAAAGCCTTAATAGTGACTATTTTACCAGGGCACCATAGAGCATAAGGATGATCCTAACTCCTGAGAAGCAGAGGCTGGGAAATCAGGAGTTTGAAACCAGTCTGTGCTACAAAGCCAGACTTTAACCATGAAACAAAGAAAACATTAATGCCATGGGGTGAAATCAGGAAAAAAGTTATTGATATGTATAGAGATGTACACATATGCTTATAGCTTTCAAATATCAGTGTCCTTCATTATCCTTGCTGAGACCTCTATCGTTCATCATTGCAATTGCTTTAGGTTGGGAAAAGAATTGAGCCTTATCTGGATTGTGAATGCAATGCTCTGGGTCCAGCAGTGGCATGTAAGCAGGCTCCACCTGTGATGGCAAGCCCTTCGGCAGGAAAATGCTTCTAGCCTTTGTGTGTGCGTAGAGAGAATTAGTGACTCCTGACTCTTTATGGTTTCAAGAATGTTGTGAATTGTATTCAAACTGTGGGTCTTCTATCCAATCAGAAGTTATGGATATTCTATAAAAGCATTTACTTAGCATTTCACTGGCTTCGACTCTCTTCTATAGTGAACATTATCCAGCAGTGTTGCCTCATCTTGGGGGAAAGTGGCTCCCAGGCATTTGTTCATTGAAACCAAGTTCTTAAGAGTGAGCTTCCAGAATCCTACCTAATGTGTTCCAGGGTCACAAGCTGTTTTTGTTGCTGCTGTTGTTTTTTTTTTTTTTTTTTTTTTTTTTTTTTTTTTTTTTTTTTTAAAGAAAAGTTGCTGTTTTCATGTAAATACTCCATGGTTATGAAAGCAGGATAAGTTGAACTTGGCAACTACTTTTGGAGTGTGTCTTCATCCTCGGTAAGACCAGGATAACAGTAGATAGCTTTGCCCTAGCTTTGAGGCTCCAGCATCCTCCCTGCCCAGCTCCACACTGCTCAGGAGATCTGAAATGTGTCACATAACCCCTGTGTCCAACCACACTCTCAATGAGCATGCTCAACATTAACTTCAAAAGTGTTTCCAGTACTGACATGCTATAGCCTATAAAATAAAGTGCTGTTAGGGAGCCAGCACAAAGAAGAATGAGAGATATGGGAGATGGAGAATTCCAATATCCTGGGCAACATAGTGAGACTTTATCTTTCAAAAATGCCAGCATGTTATTACTAAAACAAGCAAATGTTTCTTTTCCTAATAACAAATTTCTAATGGTGGACATCATGCTGACTGACTCAGTAAATTATTTTATGTATTTTATTAATTTATTCATATTACATCTCAATTGTTATCCCGTCCCTCCTTCCCATTTTCCCCTTACTCCCTTCCCCTATGACTGACTTTTTGAAAAAGAGTTTCTCTGTGTAACAGCCCTGACTGTCCTGGACTTGCTTTGTAGACCAGGCTGGCTTCAAATTCGCAGAGCTCTTCCAGCCTCCGCCTCCTGAGTGCTGAGATTAAAGGCATGCACCACCATGCCCAATTTAGTATTCCATATTTTTTTTTTAGGTTTTTCAAGACAGAGCTTCTCTGTGTAACAGTCCTGGATGTCCTAGACTTGCTTTGTAGACCAGGCTGACCTCGAACTCACAGTGATCAGCCTGCCTCTGCCTCCTGAATGCTGGGATTAAAGGTGTGAGCCACCACGCCCAGCTAGTAATCCATATTTTCAAGTATATGTACAGTAATATAAATTCTAGTTACCTAAGTAAAGCAAGAGGACACATATATCTATTCCCAAATACCGTAGAGTTTCCAAAGTCACATCACACTATGATTACATGACTATACTGGTAGAGGAGCAATTAATTACCAGGATAGTTCTGTTTCTATCCAAGCATATTTCTTTCTTGTACAGCAGAGTGAGTTGAGATTGTTAGTTTGAGGATCATGGAAAACCACAACAGTGTGATGTTGGATTTGCCTGAAGCTGGAGTGTCAGACACTAAAAACATGTGCTTCTTGGTCCTTTGAGATGTGATGTTGAATCCTAAGTTAATGTTTTTAAATTTTTTTATTGGAACTTTTTTCCATAGAATATATTCTGATCATGGTTTTCTCTTTTTCAACTTCTCCCAGACCTTTCCCATCTCTTCCCCTTCCCAAATCCTCCATACCCTTTCATTTTTTCTAGAAAACAAACCAGAAATTACACACACACACACACACACACACACACACACACACACACACACACCATAAAACACAAAATTGAGGACCATAATATAAAAGCCAAAGACCGCTAAGAAAAAAAAAAAAGGCCCAAATCAATATGAGGCAAAAGGTCTACAAAAATGCCATTGGGTTTGTTTTGTGTTGCCCATCCACTGCCAGGCATGTGGTCTACCCTTCACAGTTTGGTTAACATACCCAGTGAGATTCCATTGGAGAAATGTAATCTTTCTTTTGCAAGCAGATGTCAATTGGAGATAGGTTTTGGCTACAGAGCTAGTGTCCACATACTCCTCTACCCCCTCTCATGCTGGAACCCCACATGGCTTGAATCTCTGGACGGTCTGCGCATGCTACAACAGTCTCTGTGGGTGCATACATACATTAATCCTGCTGCGTTTCCTTGCAGTCATATCCCCTCTGGCTCTTACAGTCTTTCCACCTCCTCTTCTGCATGGCTCCCTGATCCCTGACAGGAGGGGCTGGATGAGAACATCCCATTTAGGACTCTCTGTACATTGTCTAGTTGTAGGTCTCTATGTTAATGCTCATCTACTGCAAGTGAAAGCTTCACTGATGATGGCTGAGCAAGACACTGATCTATATAGGTGTAAGACAATGTTGTTAGAAGTCATTTTGTTGCTCTGTTCTTCTGACATAAGAGCAGTATTTGGTTTTCCCATAGGGACTTGACCCATCTCGTCTCAGGTTCTTAGCAACCAAAACAGTGTCAGACATGGGTCCTAAGTATTCTTAAACATTGTAACTTTTTAACAGATAACAAAAAGTGTTCTATATTGATAGGCCTTTACGTTGCAGTTTTTGTTTAGAGACAGTTTTTTTTTTCTGTATAATCAGGCTTATTTGAAGCCTTTTAATCTGATGTTTCAATGGGAATTCTTGGATAAATGTCCTCATGAGTACACTAGAATATATGCATATGATATGGAGTGACCTTCAATTCATAACCACATTAAACAAGCTACATGAGGTCTTTTAATCAGATCACAAGTGATGAGCCCACGGGATTAGGACAAATACAAATAACAACCAAGACTGAAACATTGATTTTGGCTGTGAGATGTCCTCTGAAGTACTGATTATAACAATAAAGGAATTCCAGGAGACACTTTCTGAGTATAGCTTCTGATATTACTAAAAGACACAATCTCACAGCATACTCCCTAAGTATGCTGTGGCTGGTACATCTGGCTGGTACAATTCCCTTTCACCCTTCCACAGGGTTTCCTGGGTCATAGGTGCACGAGTGTTTGTTTTCTATCCACTGAGTCTGGGCACAACAACTCTGCATTTTGATTGGCTATGGTTTTTCTGTAATGATCTCCATCTCCTGCAAAGAGAAATTTCCTTGATAAGGGGTGAGGACTACGTGTTTCTGTAGGAATAAGAATAACATGTAGAATGTAGTTAGAAATTATATTGCCCTAGTAAAGTGGTAGTTGTAGGCTCTCCGGGATCCATGACGTCCACCGGTCCTGTATAGCTGACAAGGTTTCCAGTACCAGACATACTTTCCCTCTTGTTGAATGAGTCTTAAATCCAATTATAGAGCTGTTGGTTACTGCCAAGGTATGCATGCCACTGTTGCACCCTGAGGATTATGGTGACATGTTTGTTATTATTGTGGTCCATAGGCATCATAGCAGACTAGGACTAGTGATGGCTTCACTCCGTAGGGAGATTTCACTGCACCTTCTGTTACCATGAAAGCTAATCCTGGCTGCCTAAGCATGAGCTGAACAAGCATCGTAATAAATATGCTAAAGTGGATAAGAAAAGCCTTAATCCTAGACAAAGAACTATAGGCAACTAAGGACTGCTGAGAACAGGGAGGACACAGCAAGTGGTTATCTAATGCCAAGTGCTCAGCCCTGGGAACCTGGAACTAAACATTACTCAGACTGATCAGGGTATGCTTATATATTTATTACTATACATATAATAAATATGTATCAACAGTTGATTTAAAAAGAGATGATGAGCCGGGCATGGTGGCGCATGCCTTTAATCCTAGCACTCGGGAGGCAGAGGCAGGCGGATTGCTGTGCCAGCCTGGTCTACAAAGTGAGTCCAGGACAGCCAAGGATACACAGAGAAACCTTGTCTCAAAAAGCAGAGAGGGAGAGAGAAAGGGGGGGGAGGGGATGATGATGATGATGATGAATTTGAGAGTAAGAATAAGAGTATGGGAGGGAGGAAAGGAGGAAATGATTTCATTATATTGTAACTGCAAAAATAAAAGAAATGATTTTTTAAAATACAGAATAAAATGATTTAATCAGTTTTTAAAAAGAAAGAACTAAAGAAAGAAAGGAGAAGGGGTTGGGGAGGGGGAGAAATAAAAAGCAACCAGGAAAAAAAAAATAGATGTTCTACTGATAGAATGGGAAAAAAAAAAAAAAAAAAACACCAAAGTTTGGAAATACCCAGAAGAATTACAGTGAAAGGTTACCACGTTTTTCGAACTTTGCAGTATGATAAGAAATATTTTCTTAAAAAGACAAAAAAGTCTCCCAGGTGAGAGGCACAAAGCCGGCCCGTCAGACCCTGGGTGCTGTCCACCAGTGCTGAGAGGAGGAAATGACAGGCGTCCAGTTAGGAGGCTGTGTTACAGGCTCTCAAGTCCTGTGCTGTGCGTCCTATGGAGTTCCGTGGCAATCTGAATTGAACGTCTACCTGTTACGCAACTCATGGAAGCTGAGAGGGTATTTCAAAATGATGTCGGATAATAACATTCCTTTACTAGCTAGGTGTTTGTCAACCCCCCTCCCAAAACTTAGAGTTAGATATCAAAAATGTCTAGGATAATCCAAATAATCCTACTGATGGTCCTAGTGATACACCCATATAAGAATTAAGTCCATAGTGTCTAAGGAAATGTGGCTCATTTATTAAGATGAAAGATGAACTTGGTGATTCCAATATAAGTGAAAAATGAAAATTTAACATAACTGTGGTATTAACTTATAAACTGTTTTAAAAACATTGGACTAGTAAAGAGGTTTAAGCTTCACTATGATTTATATTCATGCACTTTTGAGAAGATTTTTTTAATGACCTATTATTGTATGGGCAAGGCATTCTCCATAGTTCAGTTTGTGCAAGGCCTTAGGTTTGATCCTCAGAAACAAACAAGCAAAAAATAAAAAATAAAAAGGTTTTAATATTAAGATTTGAGGAGAGGTTTTGGGTTTTGTTCTATATTTGTTGTTTTTACACAGGATCTTACTCTGTAGTCCAGGCTGGCCTCACAGTGATGTTTTCTGAGTGCCAGGATTACAGATGCATGCCACCATGCCCGGCTAGGGAAGTTTTAAGTTAAACAACTACACACTTTAAAAGAAGTTGAGCCAGGCAGTGATGGCGGTGCACACCTTTAAACTCAGCACTCTGGAGGCAGAGGCAGGTGGATCACTGTGAGTTAGAGGCCAGCCTGGTCTACAAAGAGAGTCCAGGACAGCCAAGGCTACACAGAGAAAGCCTGCCTCGAAAAACAGGGGAGAAAAAAGTTGAGAGCTGGAGAGATACTCAGACATTAAGAGCTGGTATTGCTCTTGTAGAGGACCCCACACTGAGTGACTCACAAGTGCCTGTGATTCTAGTTCCGAGAGACATCTAGTGCCACCAGCTCTCATTGTGCACATAGCCACACACGGGCACAATTATACACAAAAATTCAGAATGATAGCAATAACATCTTTAATAAATTAAATAGCAAATTTACTAAGTTAATGTTAAAACATGAAGTGATTTACTTCACGACATACACAAATGTAATTTAAATGTTGAAATGTCTCATAAGAGTGGCTATATAATTAATCAGGGGGCCAATGAGATGACTCAGTGAGTAATGACTCTTGCTGCCATGCCTGAGGAACAGGATCCCATCCCCAGGACCTACATGACAGAAGGAGAAACTTGACTCTACAAGCTGTCCTCTGACCTCCATACCTGAGTTAGGGCAAGCATTTACACACACACACACACACACACACACACAGACAGACAGAGAGAGAGAGAGAGAGAGAGAGAGAGAGACAGACAGACAGACAGACAGACAGACAGACAGACAGAGACAGACAGAGACAGAAAGACAGATGGAAAGACAGATTAAAAATAAGGGCAAGATGGGGGCAATTAATTTGAAAAAAAAATGACTTAGGTTTACAAAGACAGCAACAGCCAGGTGAGAGGCCTCTTATCTAGCATTGCAGTCTCTCCTAAAAGGAATTATTTAAATTATTTGGGCTTAGTGGGATAGGCATGTTAGCTTTCTGTCACAGAAAAATACATGAGATGTCAGCTTCAAGCAGGGTCTGTGTCTCAGTGACACTGGGTCTGTGTAGTATGTGCAGTGCCCTGACCTCTAATCCCAGCATTACAGGGGAAAAATTGATGCTTTTAGCTGGACGTGGTGATACATGCCTGTAATTGCAGCACTTGGAAGGTGAGGTTGGGGAAATGGGGATTTCAAGGTCATCTTCTGTCTCAAAACAAAGCCACCCCACACATCCTAAAAAGGAGGAAGTTTGTTTGGGCTCATGGCTTCTGGGGTCTCAATTCCACATCACTTGGCCTGATAATCTGGATTTTTGGTATCACAGTGAACCATGGTAGGAGTGCAGGGTTGAGTAGCCTTGTTCACTTTATGACTTTATGGAGAGAGAACGAAAGAGAGGGGTGGGGGGAAACAAAGGCCAGGATGCCAATATCCACATTCAAGATAAGTTGGATGCTTTAACTTTATTAGGCAGTGCCTCCTAAATGTCCCACCTCCTCTCAATTGACAATAGACCACTGTTGGGACAGTTTATTCAAATCATAGCAGTGGGAATGCTAAATTTTAAAGTATATTTTTAAAGACTTATTTATTATGTATGCAGTGTTTTGCCTGCATGTACACCTGCACGCCGGAAGAGGGCACCAGATCTCATTATAGATGATTGTGAGCCACCATGTAGGTTCTGGGAAGAGCAGCCAGTACTCTTAAGCTCTGAGCCATCTCTGCAGACCCAAGCTTAAAAATCTTAACTAAGAACTTTCTAAAATTGTTGAGCCTTAATAAATCACTTGTTAAACTTTTAAGCAAAATAAATGACTAATATTTTCTATAGGAAAGGTTACTTTCAGAACAAAAAGATTATGACAAAGGAGAAGATCCTTTAGAAACAACCACACTGACATGCAGCAGCGACCACCTGTACTGTGCATGTGCAGGGCCTCCGAGTGCTAATCCAGCACTATAGGGGGGAAAAACCTCAATACACACTCAGCAGCATTAAGAAATATAATTTTGGGGCTGGAGAGATGGCTCAGCGGTTAAGAGCACTGACTGCTCTTCCAGAGGTCCTGAGTTCAATTCCCAGCAACCACATGGTGGCTCACAACCATCTATAACGAGATCTGATGCCCTCTTCTGGCCTGCAGGTGCACATGCAGGGAGAGCATTGTATACATAATAATAAATAAATAAATATTTTTTTAAAAAGAAATATACTTTCATTTTTGAGGCAGTGTCTCACTGTGTATCCTTCGTTGGCCTGGAAATCAAGGTACATCACGCCGGCTTTAAAATTATAGAGGTCTGCCTTCTGAATGATGGCATTAAAGGACTATACCACCATACCATACAAAAAATACGTTTTTAAGGAGGTTCTCACAGGATAGGAAGATGGCTCAGTAAAGCATCTGACATGGGAGCCTAATCCCCAGTAACTATGTAAAAGCCTGGGATCCTAATGCTGGGAGAACAGAGACAGATAATCCCTGGAGCTCACTGGCCATCTGGGCTCCTCAATCTGGGCTAGTCTGAGCTCTGTGTAAAAAGAAGAGAAAGAAGTGGAGAGTGATAGAGAAAAGATTCCTGATATTTAAGCACACACACACACACACACACACATGTAAGCACACTAAGAGAAAGTTTTACATAAAAAAAAAAAACAACAACAACAACAACAACAAGCCAGCTACTAGCTGGACGTGGTGGCGCACACCTTTAATCCAGCACTAGGGATGGATCGCTGTGAGTTCAAGGCCAACCTGGTCTAAGAAGTGAGTCCAGGGCAGCCAAGGCTACACAGAGAAACCCTGTCTCAAAAAACAAACAAACAAACAAACAAAAAACTCTAAAATGTGGCTACTTTGTAAGAAATGCAATATAAACAACCAAAAAAGATAAGAATCCTTATACCACAGGAAAGAACAAAGTACTTCTATGTAATCATACAAAAAGCTTAAATTGTGTTAATTAAAACTTAAATAATAATACATTTCCACTGTACACAGGAAAAGGAGATGAGGACTTGAATCTGAACCCCGATACCCAACTATGGCGGCACACACTTGTAATCCTAGCATTTGGGAGGAGGATCGGGGAGTTCAGTGGCCAGCCACTCTAGCATAACCGGTGAGCACTGGCCTATGAGAGACTTCAGCCATACTTCCAGCCCTTAGGGACCCTGTCATAAATGAAATTGATGGTATTTCTGGGGGTTGACACCAAGGTTGTCCTCTGGTCTCCGTGAACATGTGTACATAGGCCCACACTCCTGTGTAGCTACAGATGCATAAAAAAACTAAAGTGTCCACATCCTCACTGATGCTAATTTTTGAAAATGTGTTTGTCACCAGAAAATGTCCATTATGCAATTTAACTACCACTTTTGTTTAAAAAAAAAAAACAACAACTTGATATAATTGTAAGTTCTATAAGCTTTCTTGAAAGGCTCAAGTCTCATTTCCAGAATATCTCAAAAAAAAAAAAAATTTCTCCTGAAAAGAATGGTATTTTTCCCAAGACAATTTATTCCATGCATTAAGAAAAATGCAAAGTCTTGAAAATAACAAGGAAAACTTTGTGAGACTTTTGTCCCAGGAATCCGGTAAGAACTGAAGTTTCCTAGGCTGCCTCAATAGAGGCACGGGCTCTGCATGTCAAAGGGCTCCATAAAATCATGACAATGTGTTTCATTCACAGTAACTGCCAGATTTTGCTACTCAATATGAGAGCCATTAATAAATATATGTCATCCCATCATCCCTTCATGAAACACTTCCTTCACTAAACAAAAAGATTAGTTCACAGCTACAATGCCCATCTGTGCACAAGGACACTGAATTTGTGGCCGCATGTTGTCTGCTTAAAGCCCCAGCTCACACACTACTCTTCGTGGCTGCTCAGAACAATGCCACTGTTAGGGAGCCCTCAGGAGTGCTGATCTGATGGAGCAGGCAGCCGAGAACCGAGAACCACCTGGACTTACATCCACTGGCAAAGTCTCAAGCTGAGTACGTGTGAAAGACCAAGTCCTAATTAGACGGACCCACCTGGGTATTAGTAGCATTTCTGACACCAAATTGCATAGTGAGGCTTAGCCATGAGGAAGGCCCGCAGGTATCCCATTTCTTGCTCTCCGGTTGTAAATGAGAGCATTCCTATTTTTCATCTCTCCATTGTAAAGGAAACTTCTCTGATAATAAAAGCATATACAAATTCACAGTGAAGGATAAAAACAAATGCATCATTTAAGAATGAGAGTTTCCCCTTACAGCAGTAGGACAGACATTATGGCTGCTTAGAGGAGGGCAGAGTGGTCCAGAGGTCAGGTGTGTGCCTAGTGTGTGCAAAGCCCTGGCTTTCATCCCACAAGAGGAGTACTAGCTCATCCTTAACGACTTGCTTATATATTAACGAATTATCTCTGAGCAAGCACCACGAGCTTCCCGTGTACTTAGATGGGATTTTCTTAGCAGGAAGCACCTGACTCGGTTTCTGGGAAGGAGTAGTTTAATCTCAAAGATCAGTTTACTCAGTATTAGAAGGGATTATGTCTCAGATATTTCTAGAACCCGTGTTTTTAAGGTAGCTTGTTTACTTCTCTGTTTTCTTGATTTTTTTTTAAGAGTCTCTCTTGGCTGTCCACTTAGAACTTAATAATTCCAGAGAAAATGCAAGATAAAGAAAATTAATATTCATAACTAAGATTCAATTTAAAATTTGAGATCTTAATGAAAGAGGTCTGAGCAGAGACATGCATGCGGTCAGAATATTAGTTAAATTCTATTTAGGGCTGAGCCGTCCACTTGCTGTTGTGTCTCATGTAGACCACAGAAGTCAGAACCCGAAATGCTTTTATTTATAGATGCTCACTCTGGGTTTTCTCACAAATTCCCCCACCCCCCAAAAAGTGCTTTTTCATTTTTGGTGTTTTGAGACAGTGTTTCTCTGTGTAACCTTGACTGTCCTGGACTTGCTTTGTAGACCAGGCTGACCTGGAACTCATAGCAATCCACCTGCCTCTGCCCCCCATGTGCTGGGATTAAAAGAGTGCACCACCATGCTGCCTCTCTCTAATAATCAGCAGCAATTTCTTTTCCTTTGAACTGAGCATTCTGCAGCGCTTTTTAAAAAAAGATTGTAAATATTGACCCTTACTTGACTGTATCAGCCTTGGCCGGTTTGGAACTGGGCTTTGCAAAATCAGGAGTTTTATCCAACAGTGCCTAATTTAGGTTTTGGTTTTGGCTTTGTGGTCTATAAGAATACGGAGGGCTCCCACTTTCCAATTGCTCTTAACTGACTGGTGACACATCCTGGAACAAGAGTCCTCGTTTTTTCTCCTCAGTATTTTTTTCCTCCTTCTGGCATGGTGGCTTGTGAACCCTCGCTCAGATGGGTTATATTAATACAACCGAACAATCGGTCACATTCGCGTTTGCCTTTCAACCTTATCATAAGCTAGGTGAATCTGTTAGAGTGAGCGGCCTCAGTGGTCTGCAGCCTGCCTTGCTCAGTTAGCAGAGAGAGCAGGAATTGCCTCCACTGCCCCCGCTCTTCCTCCAGAATGTTTCCCTCCTTTATCTCCTGGTCAAAGGAAAAGTTTAAATCTTCCATCCCTCTGAGAGTCATTGCCTGACACACTTGGAATAACTCTCATTCAGGACTCCAGTCCAATTCTGTCCCTTCATGTAGTATAGGCATTGTATCTGTTTACTTAACATGTGCCATGATTCGGTGACTCTAAGACTCTCATAGTTCTGAGAGACACTATTTTATGCACCACTAAGGACAAAGAGACTATCGGTTAAAAATCTATGCAGAGGTGGGTATGAAGGGGCACCACAGTATCTCAGGGCGTGGGAGCCTGAGACGCAAAGATCATGAATTGGAAGCCAGCCTGGGCTAGCTACGGAGTGAGACCTTATCTCACATGAAAATTCTATAGTTGTCATCAAAAGTATGATGTATTCTAATTTAAAATATGAAAATAATCCTCTTATCTCTTCTATTAGGAACATCTTCCTGGATGTGGTTTTTCTGTACCTGAAGAGAGAAAGGAGCTTAGAAAAAGAAGCAATGATGTCAAACTACACTAATCCTAAAAATTCTCTTGTAGTAGGTTTTCTGTATTCCCTTGACCTTTTATTATATTTTATATTTTTGGACCTCTAATCATTTTCTCCAGTTATTTAGTTAATAATAAAGTCCTTGCCTCTGGTGGTAATAGCAGGATAAATCAGAGTAATGCAGATGTTACCGCTCCTTTCATGGTGAGCATCGGGCACTTGGAAAGACCAGATCATCTGAATTACATCTCCATGGACTGTAATGTACTCGCTGGCCTCACCCCTTGTGTCCACCACTCTAGCGCTTTCTGTGGTTTTCCATAATGAACTGCTTCCACTGTGCTCCCTACATGATGTGAGCTCTTGATTCCTTTGCCCTGATAAAGTGATGGCTATGCCGTCACCCATGGTCCAGCATTTAGTGGTGCACTCAGGTAGATTACCTGCTGAAGCCTCAATCCTCTTCTCTTGCCTTCTGGGTTGAAAGTCTTTCATTCAGTTAATAAGTTTAGTGAAAGCTTGTCTCCTTTGAAGAGTGGGAGCAGTGGAGGCAATTCCTGCTCTGTTTGTAACTGAGCAAGGCAGGCTGCAGGCTACGGAGGCCCCTTATTCTAACAGACTGGCTCAGTTTGTGATAGAGTTGAAAGGCGAAAGATAAAGGGCTTAGGGCTTGAATGAAACAAGCACATGACTTCAATCTTCCTTCTTTCACTAAGTGTTGTATTTGCAATTTAAATTTTCATTTTTTTAGCTCAAAGAATCCTCTGAGCTCATACATGAATTGAACATATTATAGGAACCATAAGTTAATAAACACGATGTAAGCAGATTGAGAGATGTAAAGACGAATTCTCTACAGTAACAGCCATCGGAAAAGTCAGGAGTATCTGCGGTTCTTAAGTAACATTTAGTCTTTACTTTTCAGTAATTTTATATTGGTTGCATTAGTAAAAATCAATAGTCATAGGCCAACATGGAATAGCTATATATGAGAAAAACTAGAACCTATGAAATGCCCCCATCCCACTTTGCTCAGTTTTTCCAAAGTGTGTTTAACAAAGCAACAAAAGCTTCATTTATAGAATCTTAGTATCCAACAGGTCTTAGGGACTAACATTTCCACTCTTAGCTCAGGAGAATGTGTTGTTTACCTGTTGTATCTGTCACAGCACACAACAGAAGTGACAGTTAAGGTTGGAGACCTTTGCACTTGGAGTGGCTTGGGTAAGTGAGGTCCAGTGTTTTTACATTCAAATTGAATTCTACTGTTTTCCTTGTGAACTCTATAAACGAACCCTAACAGGACTATCCCCAACAAGACCGCCAGGCAGGACAAAGGACATTGTATAAAATTCTCGAAGAATTAATTTAACAATACAAAAATATGGGCAGTGGTGGTGTATGCCTTTAATCCCGTCACTCGAGAGGCAGAGGCAAGGAAATCTCTGAGCTCAAGGCCAGCCTGGTCTTATAGAGCAAGTTCCAGGACGGCACAAAACTAACTAACTAACTAACTAGATAGATAGATAACAAGTAATAAATGAATGCCAGAAACAGTGTAATTGAAGAAAAACCAACAGCAACCTCTGGTGTCTATACAAACACACACACATACACATAAGAGAGAGAGAGAGAGAGAGACCTCTGAGCCATTTCTCCAGCCCCTAATATATTCAACTGTATGTAGTAGCTTTGCTTAAATAGGCATCATAAATATTAGGGTTCAATAACATTTGTATGATAATCTTCTGGTATCACTTCTGTATGTTTGTGTCTTGTTTACCAGAGTAGCGTCACACATGTCAATATATATTTGTATTTTAAGATACATTAAGCATTAAGTTCACTGGATCCATATGTACATGGGCATTTGTGTGTATGTATTTATGTATATCATTATCAGGGTAAATTGTAAGTTGCCAACCCTGAGGAATCCCCAGGGAGACCAGAGAAATGCATGGTTTCTATCCATGTTCAGAGCACAGCAACTGAAACCCAGGTTTGGTTACTTCCTTGCTTCTAAGCCTCAACCATGTGCTCACACCTCTAGCTAGTTAGCAGAGTCTGGATTCCGTAGTGTGTCACCTCTAATGAGGATCAAACAGAAAAGTTATTGAACCTGAATGATACAGCAAAAAAAGCTTCAGGAAATTGCCTTTGAGGAAAGCCTTCTTCAGAGCTTGGGGCCTGGAGAAACACTACACATGTAATGTGAGCATGGGATGGGGGCGGGGCTTGACTAGAGGAGCCCTGAGTTTGCCTTTTCTTACTTTTGTTGTTGTTTCATTCCTTCGTTTATTTGTTTTGCTTTTGCTTCCGGTAGTTCTGAAGATCAAATACAGTGCCTCACACAGAGTAGGCAAGCAGTCTGTCACTGAGCTATATCCCCAGCCTGCTGGCGGGTGCTTTAAGATTCCAAGAGAAGGCTTTGCAGCAGCTTGGGGGTGCCTTTTTTCTTTCCTAATAAACTGTCTCTATTTAAACCACTTTTTAAAAAATCTGCAATTTATGCAGCCTCTACCCATTTTAACTTTCTCCAAATGTAACTCAGGCTAAACCAGTTGGCAGTTTAACGCCCCCAAAGCCTTCTTAGAGGGATTCAGTAACCACGCATGGCAGTCACAGTAATGCTGTCCCAGACGGTGATGGGGAAATGGAAATCTTACCATACCTATTCCAGTATTTCCTGCTGGACAAACTCTGTCATCCTCTAAAAACACTGAAAGGAGAGGGAGGTTTACGGAGTCTGCTGTGGAAACATTTTTCAAAGCCAGGGCCAGTTGGGCCAGGTCAGGAGAGCAGTGCTGGTCCCCTCTACAGAATGTAGAAGTCTTTCTTTTCTGTGAAAGGGGTCTGCAGGCTGACTTATTATTTGCATGCGCGCTGCTGTCTCATCAGCAGCCTTTGTGGACTTGTATTTTAACTCAAGAAACAGTCTTTATTTGGGGGATAAATCAATAGAATGGGTCAACACACTAATGGGTTGTTTTCCTCATCAAGTTTGAAGCTCTCTGTATGGGAGTTAACTACCCCCAACTCCCCCCCCCCCAAAAAAAATAAATTGGAAAATTCCTGGCTAGGCCACTTGCTTGTATTGTGAGTGACGTTTGTGGTCAGCTATAACATACCTGGCATGTTTCTTCTTATTGCTGCCGTTTTCATGCATGTTTTTATAATTTGGGCATTTTTATGGAAGTGATTAAATATTATTTGGCTTCAAGCTGGTGCAGAAACTGTGGAGACAGAGCGAATCCTCCCTAGCTAGAACCCAGCATGCGCATACCCATGCTCTCATAAACACACGCATATGCATGCAGCATTCTTGACATATGTCCACATGAGTGCTGCTCGATTCAGTTTTCTTGCTCAGTAAGTGCGCACTGTCTGTCTGTCTGCCTGCCTGTCTGCCTGCCTGTCTGTCTGTCTGTCTGTCTGTCTGTCTCTCTCTCTCTCTCTCTCTCTCTCTCTCTCTCTCTCTCTCCCCTACCCCGCCCCCACCCACCCACCCACTTGAGAGCACAGAGGAAGAGAAATGAAAACAGCTATGATTTCCACCTCATTTTGGGCTTGTTTCTAATAGAGGCAGCATTGTTCAATGCCCAGCCCTCCTGCTTTTCCCCAAAGTTAATGTTGTATAAATGTTGTTCCAAGTCTTACTCAGAGTGACTGAGGTAGTTCTGTAGAGTGTCACCTTCCAGACCGTCATTAGTGTTTGCAGTTTTAGCAGCGAGTTAGCTGCAGTGCGGTGGGGGCGGGGGATGAGGGGCAGGGCGCGGGGGGGGGGGGTATATTCTTTGCCTGGCTGAGCCTACCTCCCCAAATGCGTAAAGCTGAAGGAAAAGCCATTCCTTTTCTGTAGATCGAAGCTAGTGCTTAGGAGTTTCAAAAAGTATCCCCAAGAATGAACTGTTTCTTGCTTCATTAAATCAACTTTATATAGTATGGAGTAACAAAAAGTGAACAATTTTGAGAAAAAAACTAGTTTTCTTGCTGGAAAATTCTGTTAAAACGGAGAGAAAGGGAAACACAAATGATGAGCATTGGGAATTTTGCTAAGAGAGATTTTTATGAGGACTTCTAAGGATATTAGAAAGATAAAAATGTCTATTCTGTTTTCATATATGTATGTGTACTTTAAAAGAGACACTCTTTTCTGTGTAAACATGTCTCATGTTGAATTAGATATCTATTGTCATTGGCATATGATCCAGTAGCTGGGTCTGTCTATTGCTGACAAGTAAAGGTGGATAAGGTGGATGCCTACAAACACATCTGAGATAGTACAATAGTATAGTTCAGTAACTACTGAGTTTAATTATTTGATAAACATACATAAGGAGCTCTTTTTAAACTATTCATATTATCTAGTTGTTTTTTGGGGTTTTTTTTTTTTTTTTTTGGTTTTTCGAGACAGGGTTTCTCTGTGTAGCCTTGGCCATCCTGGACTTCCTTTGTAGACCAGGCTGGCCTCGAACTCACAGCGATCCCCCTGCCTCTGCCTCCTGAGTGCTGGGATTAAAGGCGTGCGCCACCACGCCCGGCCCATATTATCTAGTTGTAAAACACTTAAACTAGCCAGGCACGGTGGAACATGCCTGTAATCACGGCACTCAGGGAGGCAGAGGCAGGTGGATCCCTGTAAGTCAGAGGCCAGCCTGGTCTACAAAGCGAGTCCAGGACAGCCCTATCTTGAAAAACAGGAGGAAAAAAAGAAAAGAGAAAAAGAAAAGCAAAAAAAAAATCCCACTTAAACTAATTATCTAAGATTATTATTAAGCAGATTATAATCTCTCAGTTTCACATTGCCAGGTGTTTTGGGCTGTATCTATTCCAACTCCACAAATATAACATACAATCAATCAAATAACTAGCATGGGTCTCTACGTTTCCAATATGAGTAGTTAAAAGTCATGAATTATGCCAGGAGTACTGGCATTTGCATTTAATCCCAGAACTCAGGAGGCAGAGGCAGGGAGACTTCTGTGAGTTCAAGGCTAGCCTGGTTGCATAGTAAATTCCAAGGCAGCCAGGGCTACATAGTAAGACCCTGTCTTAAAAACAACAACAACAACAACAAATTATTAACTATACAAAGTTCTGTAAAATGTGTGATCTTTCACTCAGAGGCTGGGCATGTTGCTCCATGGTAAAGCACTGACCTAGCATGTGTGAGGTCCTAGGCTACCTTTCACCAGTCAATTGAAAGCAAACCTCCAAGACAACCTAATTCTCATTTGCACAACAGAAAACATATAATAGCATCAGCTGTTTTAAAACAGAAGTTTAGTGCATGTGTGTGTGTGTATAGTATGCATACCTGTGTGTATGTGGGTGCAACTGCACATGTGTGCAAGTGGGAGGCAGAGGCTGAAGCTGGGTGTCTTTTTATCATTGTCCATCGGTTGTTGAGGCAAGTTCTCTCATTTGAGCCTATAGCTCCCACGTTTAACCCCTCTAGCTATCCATTTTGTCCTGGTAGTGCCATCTCTGTTTGCTCTATGCTGGGATAACATGTGGGCCATGGTGACTTCCCAGCATTTACATGGGTTCCAGGCATCCAAACTCTTACCTGCTGAGCCATCTCCTCCGAAGAACACAAAGGGCTTTTATACGATACCCTCATCGTGAGTGGGTTTGCTTCTTTTGTTATGATATATAAAACAGGCATTTTGAAAATCAGACAAATGTTAATGTGACACTAAACTAAAGATGTGAGATTGAAGATTTGTCCTTTGCACAGGACAGGCTGTGTGGTGTGCCAGTACTAGACAACAGATAAGCTACCCCCAGTCCCGTGTGGCTTCTTCAGAAATGGGAAATGACTGTTTGAAAATGAGGAAACTAAAACTGTCACCTCCCTTACAATGGATGAATGATCCTACGACTTTATTTCCTCACTAGTATTTTTCTCTTGAGCATCTTAGATTGTATTTTTTAAAATATCCATTCAGTTAAGTAATGAACATTATTCTGCCTTTTTTGTTTAAAAAAAAAAACATGATTGTTGATAGTTTTTACTGAGCTCAGATGTATATTACAGTGCAGCCTGGAGACTAAAAATGAATCACACAAATTCTCCAAAAACAGAGTATGTCAGCACTGAAAGTTTTCTGATGCAAAGGGTAAGATTTCCACTTGCTTTATACCCTGTTTTATTTTTCTGTAAACCACCTTCTTACCTCCATTCCCTCACAACGTCCTCTTTGCTGGGATGGAAGGCTGCATCTCTCTGTGTCACTCAGCAGAGCTGCAACTGCTCCCTTTCCTCAGCTAAGAAGCAGCAGATGGCCATGCAACACTAACGTTCCTCCGAGTCTCTTCTGGACAAGTCTTTCCACAGGGCACAGCTGCACTGGCCTAATACCACTGCAAGACTTATGCTAAGCAAACATCAAGGCAGCTAAGTCAGAAGGGGCCTCCTTTAGATTGCAAAGAATCAATTCGCTTAAGAAGAGAAAATTCTAGAAACAAAGAGAGCTAAGTCATAGTATATGTTGTATAGCATAGAGTATATACTGTAACTATATGTTGATGATGATGATGATGATGATGATGATGATATTTACTGGCCCAATTAAAACATCTCAGCAAAATATATATTTATATTTTACATTATAGCATAAAACAGTTTTTCATCATAATTCTTAGAGATTATACATTCAGAGAAAAAAAAACACAGCCAAATCCCGTCCTAGCAAATGACCACATTGCAGATAATTGGAAATTAGAAAGGGTAACATTCCACCTTTTTTAGAAGCTGAATTGTTCCTCTGGATAGTTTCCTTTTCCCTTTTCTGCAATGATCCCCGAGCCTTAGGCACAGGATTGTGCTGTAGATATAGCAGCTTGGGCTGAGTTCCACAACTCTTCCATCAGCTGTGGCTTTCAGTTGTGCAAAAAAAGAGTGTTAAGAGCCAGAGGAAGAAGGAATTTTCTGTAAGAACACCAGAAACTACACCCATGAAGTCTTACTTGCATGGCCACCTGAACATGCAAAACACCAATAAACACGCTAATGTGGAAAGAGGAAAGCTCAGGCCACCTCAACCCTACACAAAAAGCTGCAGGCAGCTGAGGAGTTTTGAGAACTGGAGAAACTGGAAGAGCAAAACAGCTAGTTATCTACTACCTAATGGTCATCCCATCCCCAAAGACATATAAGTACAGCAACATTATATGGACTGAGCAGAATGTGTGTGTGTGTATGTGTGTCTGTGTGTGTGTGTGTATGTGTGTGTGCATGTCTATGTGTATGTGTGTGCATGTGTGTATATGTGTGTATGTGTGTGCATATGTGTATGTGTATGTGTGTGTGCATGTCTATGTGTAGTGTGTGCATGTGTGTGTATATGTGTGTGTGCATATCTGTGTGTATGTGTGTGCATGTGTATATGTGTGTGTGCATATCTGTGTGTATGTGTTTGTATGTGTGTGTATATGTGTGTACTTGTCTGTGTGTGTAGGTGTGTGTGTGTGTGTGTGTGTGTGTGTGTGTGTGTGTGTGGTGGCTCATGGGTAGATTTGGAGGGAAGGGGGGATGATGTAATTAGAATCTCAAAAAAAATTTTTAAAAATTGGATTGTCTGGATATTTAGGTTTTTTGGTTTGTTTGTTTGTTTGTTTGACCCGGATATTTGTTTGTTTGTTTGACCCAGGTATCTGTTGTAGCTCACATTAGCTACAAGAGTTAGCAATTCGATACATTGGCCAGGCTGGCCTCAAATTCCCAATTCCTCTACCTCAGGTTCCCAGCTAGAACTGCAGTTGTGTGCTACTGTGCCCAGATTCTTCCTCTATAAAATGTTTCTCAGGTCACAACTCATAAGCTAGAAAGATGACAGGTAGGGCAATGAGTCACAGAATGATGTTATAATGTTAGCACTTTCACTCGTAATGCACATACTGCTTTGCAAAAAGTTCTCCTATGCCCGAGACCGAACTTCATCATCTGCTGGATAAGGACATAATGACCTAATTGCAAGATAGATACAAGAATCAAACCTGAGTAAGGGTAGAGCTCATTAAACTAAAATTATACATGGATAATTCAAAATTGGTGTCCTTGTTATCAAGATAAACATTGTCTGCTGGGCAGCGGTGAAAAATACCTTTAATCTCAGAACTCAGGAGACAGAAGCAGATAGAGTTTTGTGAGTTCGGGGCCAGCCAGGTCTACAGAGCGAGTTCCAGGACATCCAGAGCTATATAGAGAAACAAAGTCATTTTAAACAAAATGTTGCCAAGTTCTATCTGCTTCCTGTTGCTACCCTGCCAAACAGGTGCTTCTGACATTTATGCAGCAAGAGACTAAAGAAAGGTCCCATCAAATGTCCACGGCAAGGTCAAAGTGCAGAACCCCGACGACTCAAGACACTCTGAAAGCCAGTCTTCTTGAAACTATACAGAGGTGTCCTGACTTCCCGAAGCCAGAAAGGCGAAAAACAGACTCTGGAATGTCTGATCAGACAAGCACATGACAGCGAAGCCCGCCTGCCGCTTCCTAAGGCCCAGAAAGCAACAGACTTTGGACCTATTTGTTCTCCGCACTCCCTGGGGCGAAAACCAGACAGGAAAGCCCGGGTCATTTCGCAAATCACCTGACTTCAAACCTAAATCAGTAACCCAGAGGAACAAGGGACTTCAGGAGCATAGGGGCGCCCCAGGGGCTTAGCCTGCACGTTCAGATAAGACCTGATGTTGAATGATTAATACCACCCTATTCATCCTTGACCCCAGGAGGTGCTCCTCCACACACGGTCAAACTCCACCGGCGAAGAACCGGGAAAAGAATGCAAACACAGGTCTACAGAATGGGGCTATAGGATTCTCTCTACCGTCCAGCTGATAACCTAGCGGCAGCCGGCAGATGAAAAATGACAAGGACCAAATGAAGGCGAGAAAGATCGGACTCCATGCGAAACCGTGGGAGCACAGTCTTGACTTCCTAGTACAGAACACTTCAGTTACTAACAAAAAACAGAACTCTGTTGAATCCAATCCACAAATGCCAATGGTTTAGCTTTGCCAGTCTTGAGTGTGTTTTGTTTTCCTTTTTTTTTTTTTTTTTTCCCTTTCTTCTGTTTCCTTTAGATCGTGGTAGTGGGCTGAGATCTTTTAAAGAAAATTCAAGGTTTAGGATTTAGAAATTTAACTCAGTGGTAGAGAACTTGTCTAGCAAAGCCAGGAGTTCAGTCCCAGAATAGGGGTGGAATCGGATAGATCACATTTCATTCACAAATACTTATATTTCAATTTTGCCTTCTCAAAAATACCTCTTAGCAAGTGGTTAAAATCTACAAGTCACAAAATTACATATTTTTGCCTCCTCTCTCCTCCCCTCAAGTGGCTGGAGAAGCAGTCATTTGTTCTGTAGACTGTGCCACACGCTGGGTTCAGCTGGAGTGAGGTCACTCAGCCTGCTCCCTTTACCCCTGGGCTTCCTCTAACCTGGCAGGGGAATCTAGACTTTGGATCAATGTCTCATAGAAGTCATCTTTTAAAAAAGCATGAAGCAGGAGTCACTGTGGCTTGACTATATGCCGAGTAGAGACAAGGGAAGAGCTGGGAGGTAGTGGGATAGCTCAGTGACACACTGCATGGCTCAGGCATGACACAGAGACCCTGCATTCAAAAACACATGCACACATATACCCCCAGAAGAAAAGAACACAGCAGGCCTATATTCTTTTTTGTTGTTGTTGTTGTTTTTTGTTTTTTGTTTGTTCGTTTTTGGTTTTTCTAGACAGGGTCTCTCTGTGTTAGCCTTGGTTGCCCTGGGCTTGCTTTGTAGACCAGGCTGGCCGCGAACTCACAGCGATCTGCCTCCCAAGTACTCGGATTAAAGGCGTGCACCACCACACCCAACTGCAGGCCTATATTCTAAACCTACTAGAAGTCAGATTTTCAAATCAAGCAACGAATGTTCTCTGTCTCACTGTGTGTGTCTCTCTCCGTTCCAAATTCTACCAGCCACCAATCCCACCTCTACCCGGATTCTTTCAGGATTTTATTGATCAACTCCATTTTATGTAGAGTATATGAATATCAGAATTGCTGTTATTGGTTTTTGTATTTTAAACCACATGCAAATGGAATCAGGCCTCATCTCCCTTTGTAGGTAGATCTGTCTGCTCACCTCATCAGTGCCAATGCAAACAGCTCAGGGCATCCACCTATACCACCGCTGCTCTAGTGAGGGTGTCTCCAATGGTTGCGCACCACAGCACCACAACTCGTTTCTATTCCCTGTTACCACACTCATGCTGTTCTGGCCTTTTGCCTTTTTAAGTTGACTGAGACAGAGCATCTCGTAATGCAGGCTGGCCTTGAATTCCTCCTGATCTTCCTGCCTCCACCCCCTGGTACAGGAATTACAAGAATGTGCCATCATTCCTTGGTAGAATTCTTAAACATATTTCTAGGAAAATGAATGGGATTTCTCCTGAGGCTGTTTGAGAAATGAAATTTCTGGGTTTGGGGGACAAGCTTATTTTCAAATGTCCTTGATGGTTTTAAATGTTTGGAAACCTTTGCCTTGTCACCAGCTTAGAGCTAGGTGCTGAGGACTTCTGTTAACCCTTTAGACACCTTGGCTGATCTAATCTGATAGCACTCAGGGAAGGGCCTTCAAAGCTTGTCTTTTTAGAAGTCAGGGCTACTCCTCAAGTGATGTAAGGTTGCTGATCCATGGAGCTGGGATTCACACCTCAGCAAATTGTGTCTAGAAATACACTAAATTCAAAACACAATGTAGCAAGACAGCAAGATATTCTAGCCAAAGAACAGCATACAACCCAGGAGAGACTTCTTTATGGCATAGAGCGCTTGACTTCCTTCTCATCAGTCACATCTCCAAAGAAAGAACATTCTGAGCTTCTAGGAAGACACAGTTTTTCAGGGAGACATTTGTTAACAGGGTACATGTCTCTGTCTGTGAGCTAAAGGGGGGATGGGATCCACTTTTCATGGCAAGCCTTCAGGAGGAGCTTTGCACAGCTCTCTCTCAACCGGCTGCACAGGCCTGAGTCAGTCTCCTTCTGCCGGCCCATGCTGTTATGACCTAGCTGCAATGGGACACTCTTGGCAGTTGTCACTGCCATGAGGGTCCTCTCAGGGTCCCCTGGCTCTGCTGTGGACACCCTTCCACTTGGAAATGGCCTTTTCATGACAGAAAATTCTCTTCTTCTACACATGGATAGGAAAGCCCAGGGTCCTGTGAACTCTGACATCTTCTACTGACCACTAGAATTATGGTTTGTACCTGACAGTTGGAGCAGAATATGTCTAGATTAGTCAAGGACTTGGATTGAATTCTGGCTCTGGCTTTACCTCTGTGAAAAAAAAAGCAAACTGAGGTGTCTGTTTGTGCTCAGGAACAAGAACACGTGGGCTAACCTGTTTGACCATGACGTTACAAGGATATAGATTAGATAGGAATAAAAGACCCAGATAGAAATCTTCCATTAACAAAGGGCAGAAAGAATGAGGAGTGGCTGTAAACCTACAGTTCTGTGGAATTCAACTTTATTTTATAGCAGGAGGTCCTTTGATGACCTAGTAAAAACTACAAAAAATTTTTTTTTTTAGATTTATTTATTTATGCAGTGCTCTGCCTGCATGTACACCTGCATGCTAGGAGAGGCCATTTGATCACATTATAGATGGTTGTGAGCCACCATGTGATTGCTGGGAATTGAACTCAGGACCTCTGGAAGAGCAGACAGTGCTCTTAACCTCTGAGCCATCTCTCCAGCCCCAATGTACTTTTCTTCAGAAGGGTGAGCACACACCTATGCTTCTGAACTTTGAGGGAGCTACATTACTCTGGTGTACAAAAGGTAGATTATTTCCACTCTCTGATTCTGAAGTGACTTTTCGCTGAGTGTTGGTGGCATGCCCCTGTCATTACAGCACCTGAGAGAAGGGAACAGAAAGAATGCCTTAAGTTTGACTCTAGTCTCATCCATATAATGAGTTCCCAACCAGCCAGCTAGGAATATATATTAGAGACCCTGTCTAAAGGGTGGGAACGTCTTTTAGCTGGGATCAATAGTGTGCACCTCAGCCCCAAGGCAGGAAGGCAGGAGATCACTTGAGTCCAGGAGTTTGAGCCCCATTCTGGTAGCATAGAGAGACCCTTTCTCAGAAATAATAATAATAATAATAATAATAATAATAATAATAATAATAATAATAAAAGTGTCTTCTGAGTCTTTGAATGATGACATCATGTGGCATTGGTTCTAGATTCAAAAGTGGCTATCATGTTTCAGAACTGAAGTGACTCTGGTAGTCCAGGCTGCTTAGCGTATCACATGTGCCTAGCTGGGCTTAGTCAAATTTGTTGGATTAAACTAAATGGCTGTCCACTATCTGGCTCTGCTCTTCACAGGTGCAATAGAAGAAAAGGAGGCTAGCCTTCAATGTTTATCTGTCTACTTTCCACCTTTCCTTTTTTTTTTTTTTTTTTTTTAATAGTCCCATTCCAGCAAAATTTACATGCACATACCCCCTCCCCCTCTCTGAACCCACTTTGTTGAAGTAATCCTCACCACTTCAGGATCATCTGCCTCAGGTCGGCCTTAAAGAAGCCACTACAGTCAGTTCCTAGATATAAAAGCACATGGCTTCATAATGATGGATGTATGGTAGTAGTGGTGGAAATGTCTCCATTCATTCATTCATTCATTCATTCATTTGAGACAAGGTTTCTCTGTGTAGCATGACTGTCCTGAAATTTGATCTACAGACCAGACTGGCCTCAAATTCAGAGATCCACCTGCCCCTACCTCCTGAGTGCTGGATTAAAGGTATGTGACACCACCACCCAGCCATAATTTCTAATAATAAATAGCTTTTTAGTAAAAGTGTTGGTTTTACTTTTTTTTTTTCTGTATTATTTGTTTCACTTTTATCATTCTAGAATCTAGAACCAAAGAGAAAAGAAAACCTGCCTGCTGGGCATGGTGGCACACACCTTTAATCCCAGTACTCAGGAGGCAGAGGCAGGTGGATCACAGTTAGTTCCAGGTCAGCCTGGCCTAGTCCAGGTTATCCCACAGAGAAACCCTATTTTGGGGTGGGAGGGGGGAGACCTGCCTCTCAACTATGGGAATCTTCTCTCTTTCTCCACTGTTCTCATCCCACAGAGAACAACAAAATCAATTTCCTCTTGACCTCATGGGGCAAAATATAGTGTTTCTCAATGTGTTGCTCCCAAGACCACCGTACCAGCAGAACCACACCAAAGTCTTATTGAACAAAGAGATTCCAGGCACTTCAGACACCTGGCATCCCCAAGCCTGTGACTACTGAAGTCTGCTCACTCTAAGGAATAGTAATGAAGACTCCGAGTGTGTGGTGTTAGGGTGTATGTGTGTGTGTGGTGTATGTAAGATGGATGTATTTGTGTCTGAGGGTGTGTGAGCCATGGGCAGACCTAGAGAACTGTAAACTCTGGTTCAGTTAGGCTTCTGGCCAAAGAGCCATTGGGATCTACCTGTTTCTCTTCCCAGGGCTCCAATAACGACATGCACAGTGGTGCAAGCCTGCTTTTGTTGGTTTGTTTTGTGGATACCAGAGATTTGAACTCAGGTCCTCCCGTTACAGAACACACACTCACATCCACTGAGCTATCTTCCCGTTTCTCACAGTCACGTTTGAAAGAGCTAGGACTGTACCTTCACTTGGATCTTTTCAGGGGAATGTCTCCCGAATCTCTCCTTTTTTCTCATGATAAAATCATATCATATATTTTTACAGATTGTGCAAACCTGCACTTATACCATTTCATTGGATGCACCAATGCATCTCTGTCTGTGAACAACTTTTGTTTCTTTGCCTTTCATGCCTGGCTCTCATGTGTTTCTCTCCTCACAACTTACTTCCCCCTCCATCAGAGTTCTGGTAACCTATATCTCTGGCTAGGTTCTATTCCCTTACATTTATTTATTTATTTATTTATTTATTTATTTATTTATTTATGGTTTTCCAAGACAGGGTTTCTCTGTGTAATAGCCCTGGCTATCCTAGAACTCTGTAGACCAGGCTGGCCCCAAGCTCACAGCAATCCCCCTGCCTCTGCCTCCTGTGTGCTGGGATTAAAGTAGTGTCTCACCACACCCAGCTCAATGTGTTCCTCTAAAAGGGTGCAAATAATTACATGTGTATGAATCACAACTTAATTCCTTCTTGCTGACAGACATACTTTGTTTTCAGCTCCCGATTTCTATGAACAATAAAGCAATTAGCACCCTTGTATATTGTATTTATTTTATGTCTAGAGCACAAGCTCTTCTCATAGGGTTAAGACCTGGCTAAGTGGTTGGTATCAATATTCTTGCAAGACTATATGTATTTCATTATTTTATTTGTGATGATAAATATATTTTTACTTTTGATAATTCAGCTTGCTAAATATTTTTGAGTAATAGTTTATATTAAAGTACTCTTCAACTGTATTACTCAAATTATCTACAAGTATATAGGTAGCAAAGTGTGGCTGGTTATAGAAATGTATAATATACTGAATTTCATTTCTGCATGTATATGTGTGTGTGCATTTGCATATGTGTGTGGAACCCAAATGACAACTTTTGGGAGTCAGTTCTTCCTTATCATGGGGCCCTCGGGATGGAACTTCAGGTGTCAGACTTTGCACACAGCTCCATCTTGCTGGCCCAATACCAAATTGTAAATGCCCTTCATTTTATGGTGTTCCAATTTCCCCAAGTATTCTAGTGTTCTACATCAGAATTTCAGTATTGCTATATGTCACATGCAAAAAAAAAATATTGAATTTTGTGGCATTGTCAGGTATGTTAGGAAGAAAATCAATGAGAGAAACCAGCAAAACAAACAAAAATAATGCACCTTTCAAATTTCAGAAAATATTATCTGAGAGACACACACACAGAGACAGAGAGATTGAAAGGAGCATGAGGGGAGCCAGAGAGAGAGAGAGAGAGAGAGAGAGAGAGAGAGAGAGAGAGAGACAGACAGAGAGAGAGACAGAGGAGGGAGAGAGAGGAGATGGATGCATAGGTAAATGAATGAGCGAATGAATGACAAAACCAAAGACAAACTCCCAATATTTGGCCATCCCTGCATCCCTGTCAGCAACGGAATCCGATGGGATCTTTTTTCTGCAGTGTTAACTATATAGCTTCAGTAAAGAGCAAAGGATGCTCTGTGGAAGCCGCAGCCCTTTTTCTTCTTTTCTTCCCCTTCCTCTTTGACAGACTTTATTTTTTTTTTTTTAATTATATGGAAAAGAGGAATGGGGGAATCTTAACAGATAAATCTCAATTCTTGTTTGATATTTCCCCTCTTGGATTAAATTATCCTCCTGCCTCAGTCTCCAGAGGCTGTAGACATAGCCCATCTGGCCAAGCTTGCTGTGTTTGGTTCAAGCATCTCTATGTGTTCAGCAAGCACTGAAGTGTACAGTTTCCTTGAGGCCAATTCCAGAGAACAATTTACAGCTCATGAAAAATAGCAAGACTCAAAATGGGCACTTTATGGAAAGTCTAAGCAGCGGAGGACAGGGCAGGAGCAGGGTGTGCGAGAGAAAGAGCTAGACGTTTGAGCTGAGAACCGACAGTTTAATCATGGCAGCAAAGACATACATAGGATAGCCTGCATAGGCAGAGCTGCTGTGGAAGCACATTCCAGAAAAATCTTAAGAGATTACTTTAATAATAAACCATGCATTCTTCAGCAAGCTGTCACGGGATTAACTACCCCTTTCTAGGCTGGGAGCACAGTCCAGATTCCACCCCACCCCACCACAGACAAGTTTTGTGCAAACAACAATTGTTATGTGGCAACCATGTTTTTCCAAACACTGATTTTAATTTTTTTTCTACCTTAATTTTCTAAACAAATTCTGGTGGTGATAGAAGGGAAAAAAGCATGCTTTCCACAGATGAACATCTGGTTGGGCTCTGTGTGTGCTTTCTTATGTGGAGATGTTCATTTTAGACTTACTAAAAAGCTAACAACTTAGACATGGCAGGAAGAAGCACCTCCTGGGATAAAAAGAGTTAAATTTATTTTTATTTCTTTTTATTTTTTTCCTACATAATGTGAGCAGGACATTGAGCTTCTGCCAAGACCAATATCAGCGCCCTAGAGATATAAAAATACACTTCAAACCAGCACTCCCCACTGGGGGCTCTTTAGATTTCTGTATAAAACAAGGGTGTCCTTTTTAAGCGGCCACTTTGAGCCCACTGCTCACAAATGAGCTATGTGGGCCCACCTCTTCTCTCCACACTGCAGTTCACAGCAGATGAAATCATTTTCTTTCCCTGGTTTCTAAGGCAAATCCTTCCCTTTCGGTGAGGACATATCTTTGAACTATGTAGATAGAGATATAAGCATGAGTGGCCACTTCCAAGTTGAGAAATAATACATTGTTTAAAGTTTAAAGACCTGTTTGCTTGAATGAACCTCTCTCTCTCTCTCTCTCTCTCTCTCACACACACACACACACATTTTTGAGTCTTTTGAAGTGAAACTATTCCTCTAGACGTCTGGATTTTAGAAACAAAGTGTGACGTTCTCAGAGGCAACAGAACGAAAGTTCTCATCTATGTCTTAAGTCTTTACAGAATTGAAGAGTAGACCTCTTGTCATGAACAGAAAGACCTTTTTTTTTTTTTCAATCAGAAAATTATCTCAGAGGAATAGTGAAAGATGACAACATTACCCCCTCTGCTCTGCATGCCCAGGTGTGGAGGGGATGCACAGATCAGGAGGGGCAGCATGCTAACCAGCTGGGCTGCTCTGTGCCCCTTGCTCTCCCTGCACTAGGGCCGCTCCAAGCCTGACCTACTTGCAAGCAGAAAATGCCACTCACATTGAGCTACCTCAAATTACACAGTGGCTTTGCAGCTGGGGCTAGGCATGGACCACAAAATACATCCTTGGTGTGCCATAAGCCCAATTCGAACCCTTGGTGCTCAGGGGTAACATGCAAATCCATTGTGTTGCTTACTCAATAAAATCAATAGCCCATTCCATGCAAGTTACAATTTGTCCTTTTCATAGTCGATACATTCTGCTTCCAAGGGTTGGAGGAGGAGGGATGAAGGAGGGGGGGGGGAAGAGAGATGAGAGAGAGAGAAAGAACAAAAGGAAAATCAGACAAGAGGAGGAGTAATAATAAAGAAAGGGGCCAAATAAAACAAGAAAGCAGAGGAGAAGGAGGAAGAGGAGGAAGGGGAGGGGAAGGAGAAAGGGGAGGGAGGGAGAGGAGAAGGCCCTTCCCAAAGTGTAATTTCCTAAGTCCTTAAAAAGCACCGCTCTTTCTGTGACTGTTTGACAATTGCCCCTGACTTTAAAATATGCAGAAAAGAAATCACAAGACTCTATATGACTCGGGAGGCCTGCCCTGCCAAGCCATCCACAGCTGAACATTGGTGGCGACACTTTCAACATCTCTTCTCATATTTCAAGATTTTCATGACGGGATAGAAATGTTATCTACATGTGGCCGGGCATGCAGTGAACAAAAATCCAGCATATAAGGTGTCTATATCACAAATGACGATCACCTAGATGATTATACAGACACTTGTTTTATTTAGGCCGCTTTAACAGAGAGAGTCAGGCATGGTTTTAAATGTCAATATGAAGTGCATCTTTTTACATGGGCACAGATAAGCTTTCCTCCTGTTTAAGCACATCACGTTTTCAGTTAAAGAATAGTGGTTTCTTTAAAGGTAATCCAGACACATGCTCAGCTTTAGGAAGGGCAGATCAGACCAGACCTGGGACCCACTTTCCCACACAGGGAAAGTCAGGAATAAAAGGCATCTCTTTGTTCCAAAGGCCCAGGCGATGTAGGATGAGTTCGCGTGCCATGCCACTTGAAGTAGCAATCCAGGGAACGGATTTGTGAAACGATTCCCACCCCTTTCCTCTAGAGTTTCCCTTTTCCTGTCCTTATGTGCACCCTTCCTGGCCCGAGGTGGTGTGGGGTTCGTGGAGCAGGCTGTGTGCTAAAGATCCTTTCTCCGGATCTCAGCGATCGCCCCCAACTGGCCGGGCTCACGGAGCGCAGGAGGTGCCGGTCTCCTTGGCTGCCGCTCGAGTTAATAAACAGTTAAGTTTGGAAGACTCCTTAGACACGTTGAGGGGGAGTTACCAAGCCCAGGCAGCAAAAACATCCCGCCACATTCCTGAGGAGTCCTCAGCTGCCAGCATCTGATTAGAACCATATCTCTCTCTCCGGGAGTGGCCGCGCGGCTCCGAGGCTCCCGGCCGGCGGCTATTTAAGTGAGGCCCACCGCGTCCTCTGCGCTGTAGCCTAGAGGCTCCGGGCGCAGGGAAGTCATGCTGGCTCCGCAGAAGCTCTAGCCAGTCCGTGAGTAGCTCTACCATCCTCCTTCCCTTGGGTTCCATTTTTTCGCGACCTCCTTCACTCCTTTGCTGGCTCCTCTCTTCCCACCCTGTCTTGGCTGCAGATCTTGGGCCATAGGGAGTCTTACAAATCAGTGTACTAGGGGGGAAAGCCCCGGTTTTGTGGCCTGACATCTGTGGAATGCTTCCAAAGAATGCATTTTACCTTTGGGGTCGGACTCCCAGACTCCCATCCTGTGACATTTAACAAGCCCCTCCGTGTATGTGCTTGTGTGTGGTGGGGGGGGGGGGGCGCCTGAGTGCTTAAGGGCTTTGGGGACATCCCAAGGAAGACGCCGCTGGATGGCTGCTGACCACCTAATTAACTCCTGAAGGGTGTCCAGTTTTGCCCTGTGACAAAGGCTGGAGACGGTTTGTGCCTCCAAGGAGCTATTTTCTGCTGACTGACAGCACTGGGCATTAAAAATGTGAACTTTGTCTTACACCGGCATTTCTAGGCAAGGATCTGCCCAAGCGACTTTAAATCCCGGAACGTTTAAATGCTGTTTTTCTGGACTGTTGTAAACGAGTTGGAAGGATTAAGTAAGAATTGGAGAAAAGGGACGAAAAGTGTGTTAAAACCTTGGATGGATCCGCTGTCAATACGGCGGTTTTCCTTGCAGTATAGAGCTGAATGTGTTATTTCTTCCTGACTTTTTTCCTTCTTCACTTAATGCCGAACTCTAGCTCCGTAGTCGGTTTCAGATAGAAGCTGCTTGAATCCAAAGGGAAATTTAACTGAATTAAAAACACTTAAACAATCTGGACGCTATCTCAACCCCGGCAACCCCCCACCCACCCACTCTTTCCTCTTTCTTCTTAGCCTGTGTTTGGAATGAAGGGAGCCACTCTGTAAACCTAGAAGTGCAGAAATGAGCCTCCAGACACATGGAAAGATTTAAAAATTACGGAGGGGCAACCTCATGAATAGTAAATGTTGCTGTTGCTCTATAAAGTGACTTGATGGGAAAATTTCTGGCCCTAATCAGGCAAAGCAGGAGCGTGGAGGGGGACGGAGCAATTTGAACCTAAATAATGGCAGAAAATTTGCCAACAACAAGCCTCGGAGATAGCTGACAAGGCTCCTGGGACAGCTGTGATGGGATGGACAATCTAGCCTTCTTACAGTCTTGAGGCCTGGAGACTGCACACAGAAGTACTGCCTGACCGTTCAGAAAGGAGGGGCTAGACAGGATTTGGGACTTGTCACAGAGCTCTCTGGTCCTACATCGGGCTGCCCTACTCTAGCTAGGTGCCCCCATCCACCCGGGTCACTACCTCTCCCCACTCCCTTGAACTGAGGCAAGGCAAAAGCAGCACTGAAAAGGAGTTCAGTTGCTTGAGAATCCAGACTTGTTGGGGATTCGTGCTTTCCTGTGGAGACCAACTAGGTATCTGGCAAGAGCCATGCAATGGTGAATGCAACTCAGAAGGCAGGCGAGACAAGCAAGACCCTTTGAGAAAGTGCCAAAGAGGCACAGTGATCTTTCTCAACACGTGTGTGAGAGACACAGACCACTTACTCCGTGTTCTTAGGCACTTTGCCTTAAGCTCACTGGATTCTTGCCCTGTTTTATACTAGTAACAGACCCTTCTTTCCCTACTGCCAACTCAAGCCCTTTTGTCTAATCATTACCCTAGAAACTGTCTCTTCCTAGGCCAGTATGCATCCCCCTTCACCTGAAGTCCTGGAGAAAGGCCGCAGGACATTGCGCATGCTCCGCTAGCCACTGAGCCGCTTCCCTAAATCCCTGACTACATGGCATTACTTTGTATCTCAGTCTAGATTTAAATCCATCATCCTCGCGACTCTGCCTCATGAGTGCTAGGGTTGTAGGTAGAGGCTACGACACCTAGCTAACTATGGGGGTGGGGGAGGGGAGAGAGAGAGAGAGAGAGAGAGAGAGAGAGAGAGAGAGAGAGAGAGAGAGAGAGAGAGAGAGAGAGAGAGAGATTGTGCAGGAATGGGAGGAATGTTTCCCACCTTTGCCCTCTAGCACACATGTATTTATAGAGCTGGCGATGCTGACACCATACCATCTATCTCCACCTGAGAATGTAAAGGAGGCTTGAAATATAACCACAGCACTGTTTTTTATAGGCCTTGCTGATTTGGGAAGAACAAAATCCAGAGGTCAGCGGGCTCTTTTGTTTGTTTGGTTGGTTGTTGGTTGGTTCGGTTTCTGTTTTTGCTTTTTGCATCCTTCTTTCCTTTTTTGTCTTTTGATGTTTTGAGACACAGTCCCAAGGCATATCTCTTCCCAGGTTAACATTGAATTCCCAGCCTCAGGCCTCCAAGTCCTGAAAATTCCAGGCAAGCGCCACCACACCCAGCTCAGAGTCTGCATTTCTGCTAAAGACTTGTTAGTGTAAATTCCTGACATCGGACCCATTCCTTGTCTTCCTCCATGGGTCAGATGGGGTTCAGTCCACTTGTTGGGGCTGAGGGGAAATGCTTTTAAGATACTTGCTGGCATAGGATGCTGTAAGGGCCTATGGGAGTTACTGACCAGCTGCTCTGGTTCGCTGTTACCTAAGAGAGCAGGAAAGCATGGCTTGCTGGGTGGCTGGTGGCCATCAGGAAACTTTGTGGGAAACTGTGCTCCTGGTGAGACCATGAGGAAGTTGCTCCTAGCGTACCTAAGCCTACCACGACTTTGATCAAGCTAACTTGAAAGCACCGTGTCTTTCTTTCTTTCTCTCTCTTTCTTTCTTTTCTTTTTTTCTTTTTATATATTTTTTCAAGACAGGGTTTCTCTGTGTAACAGCCCTGGCCGACCTGGACTCACTTTGTAGACCAGGCTGGCCTGAAACTCACAGAGATCCACCTGCCTCTGCTTCTCATGCTGCTGGCTTGCACGGTGTGTTTCTATGTCGTCTCCTCTCCACTGGGGAAATTGGTCATTCCTTTTCATGAAGACAAAGCTAGGATGCTGGAATGTGTGACAAGGCTGCTGAAGGGAGTTCACTATGGGAATAAATTGCCCCAGCTGGAAGACTTGCACCAGGCCTGGAGGGGTTAGGTAACTGACCTACCATGTAAGTCTTCCTAAACTGGACAGAATTAGAACGGAAACCAGGTCGGCAATATGAAGCACCTGAGTAGCAGGGCGTGGGTTTTGTTTTGTTTTTGTCTTTCTCTTTGGAGTTGCAATTGTTATAAAGTTGAAGTACTATTTCTGAATTGCACAGGTTGGCCCAAGTCCCATTTAGATGGCACAGTGTTCATGTCAGACAAGTGTGTTTAAGGGAAGCCTACATTAACCTAGTGGGTTCATCGTGTCAATGTGAGGGAAGCAATGACCAGACCTCCTGTTAGAGACATAATCCAAACAATCTTCTGATTGGGGGGTACAAACGATGCTGGACATCCTGGTTTTTCAGTGTTTTGTTTTGTTTTTTGTTTGTTTTTTCGAGACAGGGTTTCTCTGTGTAGCCTTGGTTGTCCTGGACTCACTTTGTAGACCAGGCTGGCCTCAAATGTACAGTGATCTGCCTGCCTCTGCCTCCAAGTGCTAGGATTAAAGGCGTGTGCCATCACCGCCTGGCAGTGCTGGACATCTTAAAGGCTTAACAGCTCGTGCACTCATATGCCAGCCACTGTCCCTCCTTCTGCCAACACTGAGCAGTTAGGGAGAGTTGAAAGCATCCTCACAACAGCTAGTAAAGTGACCTTGGGAACACAGAATAACCTTTCAGTAATTCTGTTTTCTTATCTAGGGAAGAACAATAGTGTTTAGGATTACTAGAAAGATAAGTGAATCTACGTCGTTACAGTACTTTACTTTATTTGCTTTTCTGTTTGTTTCTGCCTCTTGAACAACTGAATTAACTATCTTTGTGGACACTGGAGGCAAATGAAGAATTTCTTAATCAAAACAGAATATCCCCCACTATCTGAACAGTGTTAATGATTCAAGTACTCAATACTAAGGAAGTCTGTGCATTTGCTGTGTTCACGCTCTCAGCCTGGAAGCCTGCTATTTGGTTTGGTCAGAATGACCTCTGCTCTCATTTAAATCATCCCCACACTTTCTCAGACTCCCCACGGAGAAAGAGCGATTCTTTTCCTGAAGTCAGCATTCTAGCCAAGGAAGTGGGAAATGGAAGGACCACCCTGACTAAGCTGGTGACTAGGCCAGGACATTGGGGCCCCAATACCATCGTGGTCCACATAGCTGGGCAGGTTGCCATGGTGATTCCCCTTCCTGCATCTTTCTACCACCACCCTGACTTCTCTAGGCCAAACAGAATCAGAACAAATTGCTTCTTGGTCTAAAAATGTAAGTTACTAAGTGAAATAGAATCCCTTTCTACTCCTATGGCCCTCCCATTACCCTCAAACTTATTTTAATTCCAGTATAAACTTTGTAATCTTCGCTAGCCCTTACATCATCTAGATAGCAAAACTCGACAGCATAAAAATTTCAGTTATTGCATCAGTACAAAAGTTGGCTTGGCAATTTCTGTCTCTTCTTCCAACCTGCACCAACTAGCTGGGGGCAAGTGACTTTTGGCTGAGGTAAGCTGGTAAGAATTCTCAGAAATGGGACATGCCAATTTAAGGTTCAGTACTAGGGAAGTTACTTGGAAGCAGAAAAGTGTGGCGACCGGCTCAGATTTTTGAGAAACGTCGGAGTAAAGGGTGAGGGGAAAAAAGGAAGTAAGAATTCTACAGTGTTAGTTCTAGAAAACTGTTAAGAGCTAAGGGTGTGTTGCAAGTGTGGAACATATGCCTATGTATATAAAACCCTGGATTCAACCCCCAACACTACAGGAAAGGAAGAAAATGCAGTTAAAATGCTGTTAGGCCTGAAAGAAACTCAGCGATAGATGTTTCTCTTGATAAAAGCTAGTCTAGTCTGTCTTACTTTAGTGATGTAACACGTTAGGCTGAAATACACTCAGATCTTCAGAGGGCATGTAAACTGCCAGTTGTAAGCTGATTTGTAAGAAATGAAGTCACCCTTTCAAGAGTAGACCCTTGGAGTGTGTGTTTCACAGCTGGAGGGGACCCTTCTGGGACAGGTTCTCAGAGTGTGGTGTCCACTCCGGAGTTATGGGACCAAGCTGGCAGAAAGCCTCATCCAGCTGTATTCTACAAACCTCTTATTTGAGCAACTTTTGTAACTCAGTTTTATGATTCCGTCATCTAGTGGGAAGTATAGAAACATACTTCACCTCCTATAGTCATAGAAATAATAGAGCAAAGGTATTTAAATATAATTGTGTTTAGCTGCCTCTCGGGTTGCGAAAAGATGAGAAAGTGCATATAGCATTTTACCCACGATCCCAGCATAGCTTTCTTGATCCGAGGAAAACCTTAGCCTTACCACATTGCCTCGCTCCCAAATCCTTCCACCTAGGCTGAGGTGTTTTAAAGAATATAATTAATTCCCACTTATTAGGATACCGTCTCAGCCAATATATTTTTTAAAAGACTCCAGCACACTACATTATTGCCATTAGACCAGATGGTTTACTCTACCCCATATAACTTTTACATTTGTTCTCTCTATCTCATGCAGAAGTGCAGAGAAGTGCCTCCACTGTAAATAAATCTACTATGCTTGGGTTTTCAAGAGCTGTGTGTTTTAGGAAGGATAGATCCATTCTTTGATTTAGCTTTCATTATACATACCTTGTAATTTAAAAAGAAAATCTGAGCTGTGGATATAGCTCAGTTGTTAAAGTCCTTACCCAGAATGCAACAAGGCCCTAGGTTCAGTCCTGACTGCTTAACTAAGTGTGGGTCACACCATAGGGCATCCTAGCATTGGGGAAGTGGGGGTGTGATGACCAGGAGTTAAAGAGCATCAGCATTATACACCGAGTTTGAGGCCAGCATGGGCTACTTACCATCTCAGAAAAAAAAAAAAAAGATGTCTCCATTTCTTAGCTCCAGTGTGACCAGCTTGTTCCACATCAGATCCTGAAGATGAATTGAGTTTTAATATTTCTCTAAATATTTATGAAGAATCTTTGTGATACCTGGTGCTGAGTGGGCAGTGGAGAAACATCAACCCCAGTGAGTAGCAGTTAAGAAGAAGCCTGCATCAGGTGAGGCCAACCATACCAAATCTAGAGTTCTGCCAACCTGAAATGGAATAGCCGAGCATGTGGCTCTGTAGTAGGGCTCCTACAGAGCATTATGAAGTCCTGGATTTGAATCCCAGCTTTAAAAAAAGAAGGCTGTTCAGTGTCCGTGAGCCTTAGTTGCCGCATTCACCTTCCAAAACAATTTTAACAATGATGAGCCCATGGGTAGAGATCCCACCTTGGACTGTAGTGTAGAGACGTGTCATCCAGAAGTAGCTTACAGAACACCGGTTCTGAGATGGGCAGGGTTAGTGGTTCAGAGCATGTGCTCTGAACTCCAAATGTCCATGTCCACAAACCAGCTTTCCCATAACACAAGAGGTATACCATTTGAGTTTTATTTTTCCTCTCAGTAAAATGAGTTGACTTAAAGTTACAACTAAAGGGAAATGGAAAGTTCTTGAGTGGCTAGTGACGCAGACAAGCGACTCTTTGGGAACTGCCATTGTCAGCACAGTAGTTGAGCTGATGTTTGAGAAATGGTTTTATTCTCATTGTTGGTGAATTTTAGGTAAACTAAATTCTGATAGTTAACACATTGAGGCTGAGAACTAGGACAGCTTTCCTTTGTATTTTAAGACCATTAAATATGGGGGCCAAGCAGTAGAACATGGCAGTATTTCATAAACTGGTAGATACCAACAAATGTTAACTTTCCCGGCTCCACTTTGGTCTGGTCAGAACAACAGAGTTGTTTAAAGTCTAGAGTTGATCTATACCTAAAGATGTGGAACATGAAAAAGTAACACTTTCCTTCTTATTCTGGGCATAGCTGCTCTCTTACATAACCTCATTTTTCTTTTTCCTTTCTCTCCCTCCCCTCTTCATCTCTCCTTTCTTCCTCCTTTCCTCCATTTCTTCCTCCCTCCCTCCCTTCTTTCTCTCCCTACTTTCTTTTATGAGACAGAATCTCACTGAGTAGCCCAAGTTGACAACAAACTTCTTATCTGTCCTTCTGCCTCAGCTTACAAGGGCTAACATAGCTATTCATCATCACATCCCATTTTTACATTTTAACTGTTCTGTTTAGGACCAAAGTCTATTTTGGTTTCTATGATACATAATTCAGATGTTAATAAGCTTGTATGTTATCTTTTAGTATTGTAGAAGTAAGCTAGATGCATTTGCAACTATGACTGGGGCATTGAGTAGTTCAGAGAAGAATGCTGGACCCATCTGGCTTTGGGTTGTGAAGACAGTGGGAGTTATTCACTGTCCTTTGAGTCGGGATCAGAAATCACAGTGAATATACTCACTATGTCTTTCCAACATCTGTGCTTTAATGTAAAGTCTTAGCTGTGCCTTAGCCATATTGGTGCTGACTTTGTTGCTATTGTTATCTTCATATTTGTTTGTTCCCCCATCCCCTCCAAAATTAAACACTATGAATGTAACCCCATTTTTGAAGTAGAAACCAAATGAATAGCTGATAACAGGGCTCATCCATCAGTACTTAATTATGCTCAATAATGATTTCCGCCAGGATAAAGGTTGAATTAAAGGTAGGATTCTTCAGAAAATAGATAGATAGATGAGAGAGGGAGAGAGAGAGAGAGAAAGAGGCAGACAGACAGACAGACAGACTTAAATTGGAATGATAATTTTACTTAGTATCCAAATCACCTTCTGAAGTATAACTTGATGCAGACATGTTTAATTAGTTGACTGAAAAATCTGTTGAGGGAATGCAGTTCTGATTTATTTAGCTGTCCAGAGATATAATAACCAAACATTGGTTGAAATTCAAAATTGGATGCAGCTATTTACCTCATGCATTCTAGCAGACGCATGCTAATTACCATCTGCAAGAAATTTATCTGGGTGTGAAGGCGCATGCCTTTAATTTGAGCACTGGGAGGCAGAGGCAGGAAGATCTCTGTGAGTTTGAGGCCAGCCTGGTCTACATAGTGAGTTCTAGGACAGCCAGGGCTGTGTAAAGAGACTCTGTTTCAGAAGGAGGAGGAAGAGGAGGAGGAGGAAGAGGAGGTGGAGGTGTGTGGAAGAAATATAGAGAAAATGCCCACATGGTGGCACATGCCTATGGTTTCAGCACTAAGAAAGCCGAGGCAACAAGACCTTAAGTTCAAGACCAGCCTGGACAACATAGTGAAATCCTTTCCTGAGAAAGTAAAAGAAATTTAGAGGAAATTATAATCAGTTGACAGAATATTGTTTCAGTTGAGTGGTGTAGGATATTTACAGGGGTCTAAATGAAGACAAAAAATCAGTAGATGTAATAATGACATTGGCCTTTAAGGGACTAAAGGAAGTCAAATATGCAAAAGTAAAAGGAGAAAAGATTTTGTAGGACACATGGAGTCATGTAGGTGGGAAAGAACAAGGTATGCTCAAATAACGCTGGCCACTCTGACCAAAAGAGTACAGGTGTAGAGCTAAGAGATGAGAATGTGCAGACGGAAAACATGGAGTACAGCGCTCATGGAAGCCAGGTCTTTATTTGCTAAGAGGATCTCTTCACTTTAGTAGAAAAACATGTTGACTCAGAAAATTCAACCAGTCTAAGCAAGATGAATATGGCGGCGGGGGGGGGGGGGGAATGGTGTTGCTTAGCAGTTGAAGAAAATCCTACCAGCAAAGTAGGGTGAAGGTCTGCCTGATTTAATATTAAGAAACAAAGGGGAAATAGGTATTGCTGTAATACATTTGTTTTGATCTGTTTGAGACAGGTTCTTGTGTCTCCACTTCACTGTATAATATGAACTGGGTTCAAATTCACCAAATCCTCCAGCCCTTGACCTCCCTCCACCCCCAACCTCTAGTGCTGAAATTATGAGTAAGCATTACCACCTTTCATCTATGCATTAGTTTTAATGTTTTAAAGTACTATGCCCTTTACCAGACTATATAAAAGCTAGAAAAGTAGGGTAACTAATACCCTCATCTCAAAAGCTTTATTAAGCTGAGGAAAGAATTCTACATGAGTCAGAGAACAACACTAGGTCATGGTCACTGTGAAAAACACGACACAGTAAGAGACCAATAGACACCTTGGATACATACACCTTGGAGACCATACATCTTGGAGACCATCCACCTTGGATAGATGCTGAATGGCAGATTGGAACCTAAGTTGGAGAAGACAATCAGGGATGCAGGACATCAGCATCAGCATCATGGTCCATCCATTACTCTGTTAGTGGAAACAGAAAAGAATGGCTTGTGTAGAGAGGCTGTAGCTAAGAATACATATGTCTGCAGCCTGGTTAAGGGCTTTGAAGCTCAGCTTGAGCATGAGTGTAGGTATTGAGAGTGATGCTTGATCGATACAAAGTCAAGAAGGCACTAGCCGGCACATAATACCTCCATAAAAGTTGGGCCACCATTGGAATTATTTGAAAGGATGAAAAGTATTTAATCATTAGCATAGTATCTGTGTAGAATGGGTAAAGCACAACACATCACGATCCAGATGCATGTAGGAACTAATGCCACAATGAGGCAAGGCTGGGGAGAAATGCTGCAACTCAGTAAAGAATAAGAAAAGTGGGGGAATGAGAAACAGGAGACTATAGGACAGCTGTGAAAAGCAGTGGCTCAGAATGTTGCCAGACAAAGTAGCTATGTGAACAACTTAGGATGAACTCTCAGCTTCATTCCAAGCTACAGGCAGTAGTCTTGCAGGTTCTGTAGGTACATGCAGGTACAGAGTAAATTGTAGTAAGTCTCTTCCCAGTGAGGCTAGTGCTCAGCTTTTGGTGTGAGAACACTATGGAGTAATGAATGCAGTCTGGATATGGAGGCTTCCTGCAGCCAGCATCAGTGGTAGCTCCTAAGAGGCACCAGTGTAGCCTGCTTTCTTGATAAGATTGTGGTAACAGGAGGCTAATGCGTTAACCAAGGCTAGCTTGAGGGAATGGAGACAGAAGAAAGAAATACTTACATTTTCATGATAGCTGTGTTCATTTATTCTAAGCTCAGGGCTTTGCCTCACCTGAGAATGACTTTCTTGAGATTTTTGGATTCAATAACATGTTTGGTACTAAGATGTAGACACTGACATCTCCTTTGAGTCATTCACACTTCTCCATTGGTGCAATGGGTTCCCAGATGAATGTAACAGTTCTTTCTGGTGTTTATAAAGCTACGGATGAGTCATAACTTTGGATTTTAAGTTAACTTTACAGAAAACACCACCAGCCGCGGGGTGGGGTGGGATGGTGGTGCACGCTTTTAATGCCAGCACTTGGAAGGCAGAAGCAGACCTGGTCTACAAAAGTGAGTCCAGGACAGTCAAGGTTACACAGAGAAACCCTGTCTCGAAAAACAAAAACAAAAACAAAAACAAAAAAAGAAAACACCACTGATACTCTATAATGACACTGCCTTGTGCAATTAATCTTCCCTTCCAGAGGTCATTACCATAAAGGCATTCCTTGAGATTGCAGTATGACTACAGAAGATTTTTTTTTAATTGTTGGAGAGATATCTATACATTAAGGTGGTCTCATACCATTGTTCATACAGAATGTTTTGAAATAATACTAAATTTGATTTTTTTTTTGAGACAGGGTTTCTCTGTATAATAGTCCTGGTTGTCCCAGATTCACTTTGTAGACCAGGCTGGCCTTGAACTCACAGAGATCCACCTGCCTCTGCCTCCCAAGGGCTGGGATTAAGGACCTGTGCCACCACGCCCTGCCTGATTTTTTTTTTCCTTACTAAATGTTGATAGCAAAGATTTTCATGCTAGCTAGAAACATCTCCTGGAAAATACTTAATATCAACTTTAATCAACACTTTCTCATCCTGTGGTACAGGTACCTTAAGAGGAAAGACAATGCCTCCTTTGTCATTGTATACACAGCACACTGCAGCACTTGGCACATAGTAGGTGTCCAATAAACAGTAATCAGGTGTTTAACTAATTCAAGCCACTCTCATGACTTACTGGTAATTTGCTATAGGTTGAGCAAAAAGGGAATTTTTCAGCTTCCCTTTATCGATTAGTAGTAAGTTAAAAATTTCTGAACCCTGTTTTAAGTGGAAAGTAATTTATAAGGAGCATTATCTTCATGAGCCCAGGTCCTAAGAGAGACAGACAAGGTGTTACAAAAGTTCTCCAGATGACGTGGTGTTCCCAAGTCTTTGGTTTAACGCCTGTGATTGGCATGTTCATCACCACTGAAAGCCCACTTTCCCTGGTGCATGTAAGCAACCGCCTGGCTAATAACAATCACCCTTCGTGGTTTCAGTCTGACATTCCACTCCAAGGATAGCTTTTCCTCCTTCCTTTGTTTCCGCACTCACATATGTCCACCAAACTGTTTATTAAACAGCTAATCCAAAACTGAGGATACAGGTGACCTGAAGATCAGGGCTGATAATTGCTTTGACTTGTTAGAAAAAATTTCTGCCCAAATGAGTGAAACTTAAATCTGTTTATCTTGTTTTGTTTTGCTTTGCTTTTTTTTTTTTTTTTTTTTTTTTTCCGAGATAGGGTTTCTCTATGTAGCCTTGGCTGTCCTGGACTTGCTTTGTAGACCAGGCTGGCCTGGAACTCACAGCGATCCGCCTGCCTCTGCCTCCCGAGTGCTGGGATTAAAGGTGTGAGCCACCACGCCCAGCTCTTGCTTTGCATTTTTGAGATAGAGTCTGGGTGCTATAGCTCAGGATGGCCTGAAACTTACTATGTATAGTTCAAGCTCACCTTCTCCTGGCTTAGCTGGACTGGTAGACATGAGCCACCACACCCAGTGAGAAACTTAATTTTTAAAATGTGCTTGTGCAGCTGGATTGTGACTTAGGGTGCAGTTTTCACTAGCCTTTCTAAAATGCTGATGGCATTAAACTGCCGACTCATTACTCTCTATACTGATCCCAGTGTGCCCAAGTGCATAGCTGGAGACCAAGACTAGGTCATAGCCTAACCACCTTCAAAATCCCACCATCAAAGCAAATTTTCAGAGTTTAATTATTTGATTCAAAACTTACTGCTCAGCGATTAAGATGCTTGTTTATTCAGCTGAAGTCCAGACCCTGGCAGCCACATCCAGCAACGCAAACACCTGTAACTCTAGCTACTAGGAGTCGATCCTATGTGTCTTCTGGCCTTCACAGGCATTTACACACGCATGTTGAAAGACATGCACACACGCACACACACACACACACAAACACACACACACAAATAAATCAGGACAAAATCAGTTAAAAAAAAAAAACCTTACTGTTAAAATTTCAAGACAGGTTTTCTCTCTTTGTATAGCCCTGGCTGGCCTGGGACTCACTCTGTAGACCAGGATGGCCTTGAACTCACAGAGATCTGCCGGTCTTTGCCTCCCTGAATGCTGGGATTACAGGTATGCACTATCAAGCCCAGCCTGAAATTTTAATTTACGAGGAGATTTTTTTTTCCCCAGCACCTTTCCATAGGCATCAGGCTGGCTGTGGGAACAGCTCTAGACTCATTCGGATGCTCTTGATGGATGTTACTGAGTCCTGAGAGACTTATCTAAGTTTCTTTGTTGGACGCTACAGATTAAGGCCAGCCCTCCATGCATGCGAGACCCGAGACACTAGGCACATGCTCCATCACTGCAATGCTCCAAGCTCTACCTGTATTTTAAGTATTGCTATCTGATCTATTAACACATCGCCAAAATGTTTAGCTTTATAAACAGAAGCGCACACCACCCAAAGTCACACTCTAACTGTATAAGAATTAGAAGTGGCCTACCCTTCCTTACCAGCCTTTTCTCGGTAGTGATGTTTCTAGATTTTCCATGATTCTATAAGAAATACTAAATGGGAAAACATGACACTACTTCAAATAATTCACAGTATTCAGGTTATTTTAGTCAGTCACTGCCTTTGACAAAAGATGTCTTTGTTTTGTTTTCTAAGTTGACAACTCAAAATGTCATTTCACTGATAAAATAGATATTAAGGGGACTTCTTTTTAAAGATATGATAGATTGTAGAATAAATATATAACAGCCTTTGACTTTTATGAACGCCACATTTAGGACACAGTTTATTTGAAGTCTGAGGGTCACTGGCATCATTGCCTGTCTAGAATGGATAACCCTGAATCTGACATTTGAGATTATTAGACCTTAACCTTTTGAGTAAAAGGCTTTGTTTTCAGAAGATTAGTCAAGTATTTTAAATAAAAGAAACTGGCAGCGTTGAATCACTCAAAGTGGCAAGTCCATGCAGCTTTCATACTACAAAGCTATCAGACTCTTTGATGCCTTCTTGCATGTACTCAGATTTGTCACTACCTCAACCTTGACGCCATCACTCAACCTCAAAGTCTCCCCAGTACTGTCTAGACAAAACAGAGTGCTGTAAACTCATCGTAATCCAACTTGACCTGACTCTCAACCTTTCCCTTGCCATCGTGAGCACCAGTCCTGTATCCTAGTTTCTATCCCTTGCTAAGAGTTTTTCTTTCCCAAATAGATTGTCTGGCCTGTTCAAATTGCACCCAGCTTAAAAGGGGGGAGGAGGCAGGACTTAATCCTTTCCATTACCTGTGCTGCTCCACAGCAAAGGTTTAGGTAAAAGCATCAGAAACAAAGATGCTTAATTCTTGCAAGCCAGCTTTTGCAATCTATTTTTTTAACTGGTGGTCCTAATTATTTCCATGTTACAAAACGTTGCCTACAGAAGACATTAGCTAACACAGTGACTGTAAACATTCACTAAAGCTTCAGTATTCCCCTCAAAGTCTCTGTGGAGTTTGGGAGCGTTCCATCACCTTTGAGGATCTGCCTTAACTTTCTTGTCTACAACTTTGAGCCTTTTTAATAAAGATTGGATTAGGAACTTAATAATGGCTTTCAAAAAGGACTTCTCTCTTTGAGTAGGGCTATGAAGTTCAGCTAAGGAAACAAATCGTGGAATTGCATTCTTTGATGCTAAAAGTGCCTACAAAATATGAGTCCAATCAGTTACTGTCATGGAGAGACTTCCCTTAGTGCTTGCAGTATCAACTCAAGTCACTTTGGACTGATGAGGTTAAGAGGGACCGTGAAGAAAGGCTACAAGTGGAACCCCAGTCTAGTCCATGAGTCCATCTGATTCTTCATGTTTTTGGTAAATATGGAGGTGTCATTTGCTTAACAGGTATGGACTCCTGCAACAGGTCATTAGAAATTCAAAGAGCAGAGGAGAGTACTCTGACAGAGCATTCAGACTAATGAGCATTTGTTTAAACACTGCACTTTTTACTAACGAAGGAAACCGCCATTAAATGTGACTCACTGAAGTTGCGCTCTGTGTGCTCTAACCAGAAGCCCTTTTAGTTCAATGTAAACAGGTGAATCTGCATCATCAATGGCCAAGAGCCTCAGGTGAAGCCCAGCAAAAGTGGCCATTAATAAACAGCTGTTCTTATCAGTTCATCTCGTGCTGGAACTATATACTAAGTAACCCACCCCCACCCCCACCCCACATGGTTACTCCCTGGGATCCTAAAAAGGTAACAAACCAGGTCAGAAAAGTAAGCGTTCAACAGCCCGGAGAAAGAATCACTCCATCCCATCTGATTATTGTAGAAAGGCACTCAGGGTTAAGTCAGGAGTGTGTGTGTGTGTGTGTGTGTGTGTGTGTGTGTGTGTGTGTGTGTGTGTGTGTGTAGACAGGGTCTCAATACATATTCCTGCCTGTCCTGGAACTCATTGTATAAACAAGGCTTGCTTCACAGAGGTCCTGTCTCGGTTTCCCAGTGCTATGGGTAAAGGAGTGTGCCATCAAGCCCAGCTTCTTGGGATTTTAACTATTCTTTTTGCCCAAAAGTCAAGCTCTCACCATGTAAAAGACGTGAATGCTAGAAAGGTTTGTAAATAATAGCTTAACATACGAGGAAAAATATGCAACGCAATCTGTAGTTAATCCTTGGTAACTAGAAACTGTTATACAACCTATAGGGCTCTGTTTGCACTCCCCTGTTAGAGTAAGACTTTGAAACTTTGGAGTTGATAGTTGGTAGTGTTTTTCAAATAAAACAGGCATAAGTGCAGAAAATGGCAAAGAGATTTAATACACACATTTACTATTTCAAGCATGTTAAACACTTTGTGAAGTAGCAATCCCTTGACACTATAGGATCTAAAAGGCCAGCAGGATAAGGTTTATAAGAAACCACATGATTTGTGGGTATTTATTCATATTAGTAAAGCTAAGACACAATCACACTGGGTGTAGTGGCACACACCTTTAATCCCAGCACTTGGAAGGCAGAGGTAGGTACATCTCTGCCAAGTTCCAGGCTAGCCTGGTCTACACTAGTCACCTCAATCTGTAGAAAGCTATCTAGATGAATAGGAAGGAAAAAAGATCACATTTTTCTAGGCTTTTTAATGCTTTTTGGTTGATATCATATCAAGGGCTTTTCTTTAAAAGGAACAAACAAACAAACAAATAAGCACACAGGAAATATTTAACACTTGAGCTGCTGAACTCTTGTCTAGTGATATAACCAAGATATCCTGTGTGTGTGTGTGTGTCTGTCTGTCCTATAATTGATTTGGTTATTTTGCTTGTTTTATTTTGTTTAGAGAGTCTCACTTGTGTAGCCCTGGCTAGCCTGGAGCTCAGGGATTTGCCTGCTTCTGTCTTCCAAGTGCTGGGATTAAAGAAAGGTATATACGAAACTACTCAGCAGATGGTTGTTTTTACACAACTGGCTTAAATATTTCTCTTCTCTTCTTAGCCCTGGAATAATTATGCTGCTAGAACACATATGAATAAACATATTAAGTCATTTGTTAGGTCATATATAACATATATAATATGTATGTAATATATAAATACATATAAGTATTTTAAAAGTTCATTTTTTAATTCTGGAGCAAGCTTTTTGAAACCTGTAGAGAATAAGATAATTCTTAAGATTCTTAGAAATTTACAATCAGAGAAGAAAGCCAATGAGCTCTGCCTTCCCTTCCTGGGAAGTCTTAGTTCTCTGAAACACTTCCATCCACTTCCCTCTTTCTTGTCGAGATTATGCAATCAATTTGCCTTAGGTGACATAGAATTTGAGCCCCTGAAGGCTATTTTAGATGAAGCACATTGTTTTAATGATTAGGACATCACAGAAATGGCTCTATCCTGAAATTACTCCTTCATAGAATCCCTTGAGTTATCTTTCCATGCTTGGCAATTGTGCTTATATGCCACCTTTATTTCATCTTGTACTCAATCGGCAGCAGTTTATTGTGTGGACTTTTGTTGTTATTGTTGTTGTTTGGTTGGTTGGTTTGGTTTTTTGTTTTGTTTTGTTTTTTTAAATAATCATAAGCACAATTTGAATGTAGATAGGTTAGTTATTTCAAGGCATTTTTAGATCACACATTTTAATATTTCAAGACTGGGGTACAATAGTATATTACCTCAAGAAACAAGTTTCTGTATCAGACAAGCTTCTATCATCCTGCATTTCTTATCTAGAGACCCACGTGATCTGGTCAGGAGTCGTGAGGTATCAGATGAGCCTGTGCATTCTTACTTCTTTAGGGAGAGTTCTCCCAGGCATTTGGATGGTAATGTGGAAGTTTCCTAACTTTCAGTATGCTAGAACACTAATGTTAATATAGCAGGAGAGCAGATTGGTTCTTAGCTCCTTTGTTCCTCTGTAAATGTAACACTCAGACAATAGAAAGTCTTTTGCTATTTTTGTTTTGCTTTGCTTCATTGAGATGAAATCTCTTTATTGCCCAAGCTGATCTCCAACTTTTGGGCTCAAATAATCCCCTGGTCTTGGCCCCCAAAGAAGCTGGAACTGAAAGTGTACACCAACACCCCCCAGCTCCTAGATATTTTTTTTAATTACCTCTTTATATTTCACTTTATATAAAAGCAACAGACCTGCTTTAGACAAAATCAGATGCCTTGTTGCCTTGTTGGCAAGCTCTTACCCAGCTAGAATGGATTGTGTCAAATAAGGAAATAAGGGCCAGTAAGTAAGTTTCTCATGGAAGGTTATTGCCAACCCTAAGGGTAGATTGGGCATCAAAACAAAGGGCATATTCTCCCAGGAAGGCCACCTAGAATCCAGAGACAGCATGTCAGAATCACTGCACTGAACAGTCTTGGGTTGAGTCTATGGAAGCTTAATGCTGCCTTCTTCCAGAAGTCTGGTGTGGACATGGAAATGTAGGCGGCACCTGAGTTAGTGCCACGGATTCTGAAAAATTGTTGCACACATCCCAGTCCGAGGGTTCTGCACTGATGTGACAAGGCAGCTGGATCCTTCTGCCTTTAAACTCTTAAAAACTCAGCATGTGTTTGAAACTTGAGTTGCATAAAGGTGGAGCTGCACTTAAGCACTGGCTTTCTGGATTATGTGCATGTGGGGCTCTGCCCGGGAAGAGAAATCTCACTGGAGTTTATGTATCATTTGGCCAGAAAGAAACCAAATACAAGGCACTTATTTCTTGCACTGGCTTGTGGAAGAGGAAAGCCTATGGTTGCTCCTCTTGTAAAGCACCCTCATGTGGTTATAAGATCATAACGTAATTCTGCTGTTGTGTGGGGCTCAGCATTTATAACCTAAGGTTTCAAATACAGATCCTTATAAATAGCATGCTTTCTTTAACATCGTGTAGAATTCCAAAGTGACTAATGGTACTTAAATAAAGAGTGAAATGTTTTGCCTAGGATTGTGTGCGCACTCATCACAGGAGACCGTCCAGAGGGGTGAGTATTGAATGTGTGTGTTGGGCCTCACAGAAGGGCTGGTTCCCAGTTGGAAGAGACAAATACACCTAGGATGGCCTTGAAAACAAACTGCTAAGTTCTTTAATATGATTTTATTTAAAAGCTAGCTGAGAGCTAGGAGAGTGAGCTTTGGTAGAAGCTTCTCACCCAAGGAAGGATAGCCACAGACACAATAAAATGTTTGTTCTGTGAGAGGATTGCGAGAAAAAAAAATGAATACTTTTATTTACTCCCAGAAATCCTATCATTGTGTGCCAGAGTCTGACTCTTAAGTTTTGTTTTGTTTTGTTTTTTAATTTTTAAGATTGTAATTTAACTCCCTTTCCTTCTTCCATATACCCCATCCACTCTCCTTCAAATTTATGGCATCTTTTTTCATCAATTGTCATTGTACCCATATATGTATTCATAAGCGCATATATATTCCTAAATATAACCTATTGAGTCAATATAATGGTACTTAATACGTGTGTTTTCTGAGCTGATCATTTGGCATTGGAGAACAAATTGGTGCACTCTTAGCTGTGGAAAACTTATTTCTCCAACTTCCAGCTTTGCTTGGTTGCCTGTAGTTTTTTGTGCAGGGTGAGGCCTCATGGGCTGCTCTCACCCATGCAGTTTGGCTTGTCCTCATGGGCTGCCTTACCCCTGCAGTTTGGCATGTCCTCATGGGCTGCCCTCACTCCTGCAGTTTGGCATGTGCTCCTGGGCTGCCTCACCACTGAAGCTTGGCATGTCCTCATGGGCTACCCTGACCCTTGCAGTTTGGCATGTCCTCATGGGTTGCCTTCACCCCTGCAGTTTGGCATGTCCTCATGGGCTGCCTCACCCCTGAAGTTTGGCATGGGTTCATGGGTTCATGGGTTGCCTTCACCCCTGCAGTTTGGCATGTCCTCATGGGCTGCCTCACCCCTGAAGTTTGGCATGGCTTCATGGGTTGCCTTCACCCCTGCAGTTTGGCATGTCCTCATGGGCTGCCTCACCCCTGCAGTTTGGCATGTCCTCATGGGCTGCCTCATCCCTGCAGTTTGGCATGTCTCTTGGTGTCCTCCTTGTTCAACTCAAGCTTGGCCTGTGGCTGCCATGTTGGTGAGACTATGGAGTACCTTCTGGTGTTACTCCGACACACAGTCTTCCTGAGTTTTCAGCCCTTACAATCTTTCTTTCCACCCCCTCTTCATCAATGTTTCCTGAGCTTTACATGTGGGAGTGTTTTGTACATGCGTCTATTGGGCCTGAGGTCCACAAATCTGCATTTTGATTGGCTGTGGTTTCCTGTAGTAGTCATTGTTGCAAAGAGAAGTCTAGCAAAGTTCAAGCATAATATACTTGTGACACTTAGATGCCAAATTGCGAGTGTGTTTTATGTGTTCACTGAGGTTTTCTATCTAATCCATGAGACTTCTATTCAAATTACTGCCCAAAAGCTCCATGATAGATTCTAGAAATGCCTATGTCAGTAGTTACATTTTTTTGAAGTCAGAAAACATTAAAACTGTTCATGTAAATTGCGCATTCTTTAGAAAACTTTCTATCAAGATTTAGGATGAGAAAGAAACGTAGTATCACCATCTGATAATGCAAACTGGAGATGTTCTATTCAAGTTTTTGGTGGTGGTGGTGTTTTAAGTTGAGATGGAGTTTCACTATGTAGCCCAGGCTGGCTTCAAATTCAAAAGAATCCCTGTCTCAGCCTCCCAAGATTTTGAATTATAGGTATGCACCACAAAATAGAATTGTTCTATATTGATTTAATATTTTATTTTTAAGTTGGCTTATTTAACTCACCTATTCTAATTGTGTTCTTTCTCCACCCCTACCCCCCAACCCCCACCTCAGTTTTTTGAGACAGGGATTCTCTGTGTCTTGGCTTGGCTTGGCTTGGCTTGGAATTGCTTTGTAGACTCAGAGATGCACCTGCCTCTGCCTCCTGAGTGCTGGGAGTCCAGGTGTGCACCACCCGCTCCCAGGTCTCTTTTTGTTTGTGAGATAGGGTTTCTCGTGTAAGAGCCCTGCCTGTCCTAGAACTCACATTATAGACCAGGATACCCTCAAACTTTTGCAGATCCACCTGCCTCTGCCTTCCAAGTGCTGGGTAAAGGTGTACACCACTATGCCCAGCAAATGGTTTTACTTTTTAGAGTCTTCCCTTTCAAATCTGGCTGGTGCTTACTTCTATTGCAGTTACTGTAGCATAGTGTTTCGAATCCTATCACAGCTATCAACTACAAGTTACTTGGCTAAGTTCTTATTCCCTGAAGAAAGTTCTCAAGTGACAGTGATACGTATGCTGTTGCTGGTCTTCCAACAGCTTCACCTGGGGTAGGAGAAGGACTCGGGAGCATTCTGACACACACTCTCATGGACTTTCTGTGCTTTTTACCCATCAGTGACTATATCAGAGACCCAAAGTAGTAAAGTCTCATTTCACTGTTGTTAGAGAGAAGCCTCACATTTTGAGCCAGCTCTTCACTGTTCACTACCTACCCCAAAGGAGCTCTTCCTTCTCCATCCCCTACCTGAGTCAGATGACTTTAATCCATTGGCCTCTTCCCAGAAATGCTTTGGTTCAAGGTACAAACTTGCTCTTCAAGTTCCCAGGCACCTTTGAGCTGCAAAGTTCAAAATATGGAAGAAAGAGTAGTCTGTGTCAAGCCCTCACCTCCCCAGGAAGCCATGTTCTCCTTTCTCCCAGAATCACAATATTCTTCCTTCCATCCTTTCCTTGGAATTCAATGGAATCACTCAGGGTTTGTCCCATGAGTGAGTTTGCATATGTCTAAATCAAAGACATGGAAGACAAGAGCCAATAAGGAATGGCATGACTTAAGAGCAGTCTCAGTTCTATGCCCTTAAGCTCCAAGTTACAGTGGGAACCTTACTGACCGCTCTTCTGGCATAGCTTCTGATATACAATGCAAAAGGAGATGAAGGCACATAGGGAAATAAACACTGCATTGTTAAAGAAATGTGTGTCCAATAATTGCAAATGTAGAGCTCTGGTCCAGCTTACGAGTCACTGGATAGAGCCCCACAATACTTTCAGTAGAAACTTGTAGAGTTCATGGCCCACAGCCTTGGTGTAGGGACAACCCAGCAAGATCTGAGCCCGAACAACCAGTGCTAACAATGCAAAGCAAAGACAAAGGTGATTTTTGAAGCTCTCTGATTACCATAAGCCAAAATTTCAATGCCACTTCCTTCTCCTTGTAGAATTGAATTACAGGACAAGGCTGGATTCCGGTTTTCCTGTTTCACCTAAGCTACAGGAGGTCATACTTGGGAGTGGTAGAATGTTGCTTCTCCCACAACGATTGACCAGGATATTGAAGCTAAGATTCATGTTTGCATGTTGGGCTGTTGGGTGTTTTGTTTTGCTTTGTTTTGTCTTTTGAGACAAAGTCTCCCATTATATGTATAGCTCAGGTTGGCTTCAAACTTAAAGCGATCCAGTTCATTTCACCAAGTGCTAAGATTACAGGCAGGGCCACGTCACCTGGCTGTGGATAGACTTTCTAACATCCAACTTAAGCCTCGTGTCCATACTAAAATCATTCCTCATGAGTCAAAAAACCAGGGGTCTGTTCAACTGCCACCCTCTCTCTTGCTTAGAACCTCAGTACCTGTAGCAGCTCTCCTCACTTGGCTTTATTCAGGTAGGCATCCTAACTGTAGCTGGGTTTCCCTAAGGACTAGAGCCATCTGTGGCGGCAAAACTGCTTGTTCTGGTTTCTCCATGCTAATACAGGTAAGAGGTTGAATGTGCAAACAATAGTCAGTGTGCTGAAACAATTGACTAAAAATATGGCTGAAAACTAACAATAAACTTGAGACTTTGGTCTACGCTGTAAATGCACCTCAGGCGCTTGCTCCTTGTGATCTGGGTAGCATGGCTAGTCTACAGAAAGAGCCTTAATATGGGCACACAAAGCTCCTCTAAAAATTAACCCCCTCAAATACCAGTTGTGATGATTACTTCCTCCAGCTCCAAAGGGAGATACTGCTAATACAAACTGGTTTTAAAATGAAAAGGGCTAGGGGTGGGCGCAAAGTCAGGAAAGGTCAAAATGACTCAAAAACATGAAACATTAACCATTTTCAAAACTCGGACTTTTTATCATGCTGATGAGGAGGAGAAGGGAGAAGAAAAAAGGCCAAGGTACTACAAAGCAGAGAATGTACGGAACTAAGAACTAAATTTCAAGTCTTTGATCTGTGAGATGTGTCTCAGACCTAGCCAAAACAGTCAGATCCAAAGGCCGGTTTGACCAAATATGATTTCTGCTGCTTGGGTGGGAGGTGGAAACAATCCAGTGACGCTGAAATGGAGATGGTGCACAGCCCTTAAACTTTTTTCTTTTGCTTCAGAGAAGACTAAAAAACAGTTATTAGCTAAGTGGTTTTCTTGGTGTTTTGTTGCTGCTGCTTTGTTTTGTTTTGTTTTGATTTTCTTGTTGTGCCTGCTAATTGGTGTGGTTGGTTTGGTTGAGTTTGGGGCAGGGGTGAAACTTAGGAACTTGCACACTAGCAGCACTCTCTGGCTGAGCTCCATTACACCCCCAAGTCCCAAAGATCATTCTTGGTAGAGACCTCATATAACTTGCTTTGCACAGTTTGCTTAAAAAAAATTTTTTTTAGAAACAGACACATATACATCCTAGGAATAGTCCGATAGTGTCTCATTCTGGGAACTAGTTTCTTCCTGTTACTAGCTGTGTGCCAGCAGCTTTTACTGTTCCATTTTCTTTGCCCCCAGTTTTCTAAGGGTATTCCATGAGAACATAAATTTGTAGGCTCTTACCCCAGAGTGAGGTGGGAGATGGCTGCCTGGCACTTTGGTACAGCCTCTCACCTTGTCACCTGTGTGACTAACTAAAGTGCTTCTCTCCGTATTTCAAGTTATTAATCCCTGAACCACCTGCTGTGGAAAAGCTGCGCTGGCCACCATGCAATATTGAACAATACAGCCCACTGGACACTGGGCTGTGGCTTAACAAGCACTGCATTTGTTAAGCCTTGGCTTGCTGTTTTGAGTTCACTTACTAGTTTTTCTAGACTCTTCTATACCTCTGGCTGGCCTGGTGCTCACCATGTAGCTCACAGTAAGCCTTGTGCTTCAGCTGAGAAACAGATCCCCGGGTAGATGAAACTTTCAATGTCAAACTCTGAACTGAAGTGCCTTCTCTCCTCTACCCCAAGTTGACTGTCTGGGAAACTCTTATCTTTAGTTTGACATGCTTCTAATGATAGGGAGACGCTTCTTAGTTCAGGGCTTCAGATTCTGACTCTGTCTTGTACCATCAGCTCCCAGGGTGCATGCTCACTGCAAATGCATAACCTGCACAGAAGGGCCTGAGTCGGATATTACCCAGGTGTGAGGTCCCTACAGCAGTCAGTATTTATGTCTTCCCAGGACACTTTTTGAGTGAACATTAACATAATGTAATTACCCAAGTCAAGAAGATGCAAAGACCTTTGGGTGTGTGTGTATGTGCGTGCATGTGTGTGTGTGTGTGTGTGTGTGTGTGTGTGTGTGTGTGTGTGTGTGTGTGTGATATGTGTGTTTGGTTGGTTAAATGAGTGCCAAATAGCGTGTGACAGTCAAAGAACAACTCCATGGAGTTGTTTTTCTCCTTCTACTTTTATGTGGGTTCCAGCAATTGGATTTAGGTCATCAGATTTTCTAAGAAAGCACCTTTCCCTGAGCCATCTTTGTGATCCACATAAAGCAAAGGTGTTTACACCACTTTCTTCTTGAGTCTCTTTAATTCCCATCACCATGCCTACTTCGTGGAGCTCTCTGTAAAAATTGTAATAGATATGTTAAAAGTCCTTGGGATTCTGAATTTTGGAAACTACAGGTTAATGGTTGGTGGGATTTGAGAACAAATGACAAAAGAGAAACCCATATAAGGAGGAAAACAAACTCAGTTTGGGGCACAACAGCTTATCATGGCTACGAGTTTTGTGTTGTTGACTATATTTACTGTTCCTAAAACACAGGCATTTTTCATACAGTTTTCAGGATAAAGGTTTTAAGATCTTGGTGTATAGACATTTCCCTGTGCCCACAGTGGCTTGATCCCAGGATTCTCCCTCTCCTCCACAATTCCAAACATTCTTTGATATTCAAAACTCTATGTACGCTGGGCATGGTGGTGCACACCTTTAATCCCAGCACTCGGGAGGCAGAGGCTGGCAGATCGCTGTGAGTTCAAGGGCAGCCTGGTCTACAAAGTGAGACTAGGACAGCCAAGGCTACACAGAGTAACCCTGTCTTGAAAAAACCAAAAAAACAAAAACCAACAAACAAAAAACCCAAAACCCTATGTACATGGTTAACTTGAAATCATCCATAATGTTTCTCTAGTATATTTCAAGTCATCTCTAGAGAACTCATAATACCTAATATAATGTAACTGCTAGGCAAATCATTTTTATACAGTTTTATCTAGGAAATATTAATTTTTAAAAATGTCTATAGATATTCAGTACAGATGATTTTTTTTCTGGGTATTTGTGATCAACATTTTTTTTTAAACAAACCAAGGTATAATGTTTGCATATGGAATGCTGACTGTATTAGGTGTTTATACCATATTACCCTGAGCTTTGAAATAAGATTCTCTACCCTGTGTGGAATAGGGCTACTATCAAGTCCTTAACTTAAAGTTACTCTAGCATCTTGACCTACTAAACAAAGTCCTGCCAGTTCTGTGTAATTAAAGTAAGAAGGTGGGTTAGAGATGAAGGTCAGAAGATGGATGAAGTTGTGTCACAATGTCACTTTGGAACATCCCAATCATTAGAGAGTACCATTGAGACAGCAGCACAAGCCCTACTGATGGAAAGGAAGGGCAGGCAACCCTGAGAAGGTACCAGTTAGATGCTTTTGCCATGATGAAGCCTAGGCTAACTATTGCCCACTGTGCTGGCTTTTCCAGGTTGCAAAATTCTGAGTCACTTTAAGGACAAAACAAACTATAGCTGACTCTTGTTAGTGCAAACGACATGGTCATTCAAAGATGAGTCATGCATCCTTCCGCTGCATATTTCTTAGAGCTTCTCAGAAACCAAGAAAGATGTTGCAAGCTCCAGAATCATCTGACTGTGTCATGCAAGGAGGCCATTTGTACATGCCTTCAGGGAGATGTGTTTGAAGTCCAAAATTCAACTTAGATGTCCTCCCTCAAGTGGAAGCTAATCTTCCTTCTTACCATTTTCTGTTTTGCTTGATGCCTTAAGGAGCTCAGGATATAGGCTAACTTTAGATTCTTCAAACATTTTTTCAAGACATATGATCTTACTTTTCTTTTCAATCTTCTCATGAAGAAAACTAGAAAAAACTAGAGAGAAAAAACACTCTCGAATATGACCCTTGCATATACGTTTGAGATTTCATCTGCAATCCTTGCCTGTTACTTACAATTATGTGGGAATCCTAGATAATTTCTTTCTTACTTGATCACAAGAGCCATGGAATAATGCTGTAAATGAAAGACTATATGTGTCACTCAACATATACATCCATTTCCTTTCAGAAATTTATAATAAAGCTTTTCGTCCCTATTTTCCCCTTTGGTTACTCTAACTATCTCTAAATGATACACAACCAAAGGAAGCCAAATACCTTCAGAAGTAGAGCAATGGCATCCAAGTTCTGCCTTATTTAAGCTGTGGCCTAAGCCTGTGACCCAACCCTTGGAAAGCTGAAGCAGGCAGTGACAAAGCCCACAGTGTGTTCAAAGCCAGCTGGGGCGACTTAATGAACAGTAAAAAAGAACAAGAGAGCAGGGGTGAAATATCAGTGGAGCACGTTCCTGGTATATGTAAATTCAGTCTTCCATATCTGCTCCCCACAAATAGTTGTCTTTGGTCTCTGAAGAGAAAGAATTGTTTATAAAAGTTCATAGCCAAGTAGCTGCACTCAGCTTCAGCCCTTTCTAATTTGACTCAGGAAGCCCACCCTTGACATGGTCACTGGCCTTGAGCTATAACCTGGTATGTCTGTATGTTATGACTAAACCTCATGCCAAGCTGCCATCTCTTCTTTCGTAGGTGCACCAGGGTATTTTGCAACACTTCACAGATCCCTTACAATACCAAAGCTTTGGAGTCAAAACTGCTATATTGAATAAGTTAAGTCTTGTTTGTTTTATTTTTTTTGTTTGTTTGTTTTTTGTTTTTCAAGACAAGGTTTCTCTGTGTAGCCTCGGCTGTCCTGGACTCACTTTGTAGACCAGGCTGGCCCCAAACTCACAGTGATCTACCAGCCTCTGCCTCCCTAGTGCTGGGATTAAAGGTATGCGGCACCATGCCCTGCTTGAGTAAGCTAAGTCTTAAAAAGAAATCTTTAGGTTAGCTAAATCTTTTCCTGTCAAAACAATATCCTGTTGGAGGATGTGACAGGAAGCTTCTGAGATGGGCAATAAACTCTGATATCCATGATATTTTCTCAGTCAGTAAATCCACCTAGTTTGCATCTCTTATGCCTCTGCTGTCCGTATGAGCATGGTTGAACTCAATGCCACATTGACCTGAGCAAGGGAGCTTTGAAGGGATAATCCACAGGTGCTCTAGGTGCCTCCTATAAACAGAACATGAGTTCTATTCTGGGGAACATTCTTAGTATTCACTTATTATGCATATGGTGTTTCGCCTGCATGTACACCTGCACACCAAAGAGGGCACCAGAGCTCATTATAGATGGTTGTGAGCCACCATGTGCTTGCTGGGAATTGAACTCAGGACTTTTGGAAGAGCAGCCAATGCATTTAACCTCTACGCCATCTCTCCAGCCCAACAATACACTTTTTAAGTGCATAAGTATGAGTAAACTCTTCTTGGTCACATTTAAGATATCCTCAAATCATCATTATTGAAGCATGAAATCAAGAAAACTTAATGTATCTATGGTATGTTGTCCAGCCCACATCAGCCACATTAACAGAACTTAATGTTAAGTATATGATAAGTGTAAAGTTGTTTCTGAATAATTGAAATGATGAAGGCAGGACACACCAAATCTCACTGAGTAAGCAAATTTCAGAAAGCAGATGGTACCCTAGTGCTGTGATGCTACCCTAAGGTGACTAGAAAATGAGCAGACATGAGCTCTCAGACCTCTGAGAAGGAGGGATGCACAGCTAGTGCTGAAACCCCTATGCTCTGAGTACCTGAGACCCCAAAGCTGGAGAGGAAAGCGAAGGCTGGTGCACCCGAGATGAACACAATGAAGCTAGCTGTGCGAGTCCAAGAAGGGAGAAAAGCTAGATTTGCTCCAGTTTTCAGCTTGTCAGTCTCCTGCTAGCATATCCAATTGGCTGAGCTCATGTGCAAGCTTCTGGGAAAGTAGAAGTATTGGTAGAGATCTGAGGCACACATTGCAAAGTTTGATGCAAGAGGGAGGTTTTGAAGCTGAGGCACTTTAATAACTGGTTCAGGCTACCCCTTTACCCAGTCATCATCCACACGGATGTTTCTACATGTGTTTTAACTTCTTCCTTGCACTAGAACAGGCGTTTCCATCCTGCAAGATGAACCTACGCTTCATACAAAGGAAGAGGTTCTCACCTCATCACACAATAGAAAGCTCTGACGTCCAAACAGGCATCACATCTGTTCCTGGAAGACAGTTTGTATCCTTGAGCTATATTAACTCCCTTTTAGAATTTAGTCACCGCACCCTACAAAGTTTCTCATTGCATCCCTGAAACCAAAAACTACATTTATTACAGGAAAGGCAGAGAGTTGTGAGAAATTAAAAATTGGTAACACACACAAATTCACACACATAATAAACAAGAAAGAAAATTTGCACTGCTCCAACATCCCAGGCTACCATCCATATGAATGGCTCCCACATGCCAAATGAATCTTCTCCCCTCAAGAAGACTGTAGCCCAGAGGATTTGACACATGAACATGAAGTAGATCTATGATCATTAAAAATCCTGTGGCAATCTCATTCAGTAAACACAGTCTGGGATGCAGAGCGCCAAGAAAGGCATAGATATGTGGTGCATGTGGTAGGATAACTCAAATGGATAGAAAGCAAAGTAAGGTGGTTGGAGAGATGGCTCAGTGGTTAAGAACACTGTCTGATCTTCCAGAGGTCCTGAGTTCAATTCCCAGCAACTGCATGGTGGCTCATAACCATCTATATACTGGGATCTGATGCCCTCTTCTGGAGTGCAGGTGTACATGCAGACAGAGCGCTCATACATAATATTAAAAAATAAATCTTTTTTTTTTTTTTAAAGAAAGAAAGCAAAGGAATTGGATGTGTCAAGATCATTAGCAAAATAACTCTGAGAGGAGAGTTGAGATGAAGTCTTTTGAGGATGACAGAAAATGGGAAAAGACACAAAGTAGCAATCTTATAGTTTTGCAAGTTAATTCTTGAAAGAATCACAAGAAAGTAATCATATGATGACTGGCTTGCACAAAAAAATATTTTCTTTATTTGTAAGATGATGTCTGAACAAGGTTGGGGACTCATTGGAGAAAAGGGGAGCATGTGCGAGAATGAGAATCAGTGCACCCGCTGCACAGGAGCTTGGCTTTCCCTCAGTGCTGTTACCACCAGCAAGCATCTACTCACTTGATTTGTAGTAAATCCTCTGAGGCGAAGAAGACACTAGCTTTGAGATCTGAAGGGTGTTGAATATGACTAACAGACGTTATTTATCACATTACCAAGAACCACAGAAACCAATGATGGCACACAAAATATAGGTGACAAATGCACTGCTTGTGTCCGCTTTATCAAATTATTACAAGTGGCTGAGTGTCTTAGTGCAAGAGAAATTTACTGCTGTGGTCCTTGTTCAAAATCAGGATGTGACATGTTTCAATGCTTACAGAAGCTTTGAGGTGAGATCTGTGCTGTGCCCATGCTTCTAGCTGTCCCTCAGCTTTCCTCAGTTGATAGACACTTCAAATCAAGCTCTTCTTTTGGATTCATATTCATATCTGCTTTGTGAGTCTCGGCACGTGTCACTGGACTTAGATACCTTCCCAAATCCATCACAACCCCATCTCATTGCAAACACTGGGGGCACTGAGCCTTAGACACACGTTGATGGGCCACTTGCATACAACACAACACCCTTTGTAGCAATAATGTGACTTCTACGATTCGTCAATGGGATGTCAAGGAATTCTGACACTGACCCATACTGTGTGGGGTAGAATCTGGGTTTGTCATTTGACAGGTAGTGAAACCTTTGTGCCTTGGGTTTCCTTGGGAAGGTGAATTAATGCTACAATATGGGGCTTTTGAGGATTTTAAAGAGTTAAATAAGAAAAAGAATCAAGACTTATTCTTTATCTTCCATGTCTACAGCACAGGATGTGTTCCGATGTGGTGGGTTTGGCCCATTGTGTTCACACACGGGGGACAGCACCGCATGAAGAAGACTTCTGGAGCAAGGGAATAACCCAGTCCAGAGACAGTTCTACAGTAAATTTCTAGAACAAATAATGTGTCTTTTCTGCCTCTGGGCTACAGTTTTAGAATGCTCACCCCCTCAAGCTGCTCTAGAGTGTGTAGAAACAGAATATTGTGTGGTAAAAGAACCTTTTGAAACATTAGTTTTCCCCTGTGTGCTTGCAATGGCTGCTTTTCTCTACTGTAATACACGGGGAGGTGTTATAAGAGCCCATGGAACAACTGTTTGGAAGCTACTAGTGCTGAGTAAAGGCACTAGTTAATACTCAGTGAATTGTACAAGAGACACCCCTAAATTCTCTGATCGATTGAAAAGAGCAGGAGTCATTTGTTTATATTCCCAATTTTTCAAGTAGCATATGAAACCAGGAGCCTCATTATGACATTTTTATACATATAGGTCACGTACTTTGCTCATATTTACTCCTACTACCTCCCCCCACACACAAGCTTCTCCTGTCTTATCAGCTACTCCCTTCCTCTTCTAGCTATTCCTCATATTTTCATGCAATATATGCATGCCATGTACACACATATGTGTATATACACACAAATACTCTATACCTGTACATATTGAAATGTAGACCCCTCATATGAGGGAAGTATGTGATATTCTCTCATTCTCCCCTCACATTTCCTTCTGTTGTTTCCCCCTCTCTTCCTTCTCCAAAGAAGTCTCCATTCTACTAATATGTCATAGCCATGTATGAGAGGGAACATGCAGTGATTTCCTTTCTGAGTCTGGCTTATGTTGCATATTAAGTTGATTCCCAGCACTAGTGCCCCTACACACACACACACACACACACACACACACACACACACACACACACACACACACACGCACACACACACACGCACGCACATGCATTAGCACACGCTAACACACCTATGGAGGTATTTAAAGTATGGTGCTTATACAACACTGGGGCTCATATGGAGAATCCTAGTAATAGACATTAAAATCTATCAGTAAAATAATTACTCTTTCTCACTTTGGGGAGTGCTGGGAATACAAGGCAGTTCTCAAGGCTTCCTCTATACCCTATATAGCACACCTGCCTGTCTAAGCAGTTCTGTGAATAAATGAAACTCTTAGCATCCACCTTCAGACATCATTTACAATCTCATCGAGTTCAGCAGGTATGTTCCTATTTTGCTATGAAACCTAACCAGTTTGTGATCCCTATCTTTGGTTATAGATTCATATGCCAAAGTTCTAAGACAACTTGCCAAGCTGGGTAATCATTAAATGCTACCAGAAGTCAAGCACTTGAAGAAAAATTTACCAAACAATCTTTTCCCATTCTGGGAGCTTCAAAGGGAGCAACCCTGCTTTCAGAGTTCAGGTTGGCAACCACACAAAATTAGTAGGCATATAAAGGCATTAAACTGGCCCCTGTGGATATTGCTGGTGTGGAGTTGGGTTTGTTACATTTTTTTCATCACTGTACCTCTCCTCTACCCACAGGTGTGTGTCGTGGGTTATGTTCATTTGAGACCTGCCCATCGGGGATTGCCTGGTGTCACTGAGTGTCTGCTGCTGGGTTTTCGGCTTACCTTCTTGTCATGTCTAACGAAGTAGAGACAAGCACAACCAATGGTCAGCCTGACCAACAGGCTGCACCAAAAGTGCCATCAAAGAAGGAAAAGAAGAAAGGTGTGGGCAAATGGCTCCTTTTTGGGTACCACATAAGTTTAGTCTCGGGTTTCTGCATCTCTGGCTGTGCCAACTTAGGTCCAGTTAGGAAGTTGTCACAGCATTTGATTTAATTATGTGTTTTTAATAGTGATTTTGTTTAAATGTATCATTAATTATACAACCATAACTATTGTTTAGTTATCCTGCAGTGATCTACTTAACACTTTGTTTAACTAACACTACCATTTTTGAAAAGTCAAATTTTAAGTTGTATTCCATACTTTTCTTTTGGCTTCAAGCACTGCTTGAGAGTGCTTAGTCCTTAGTCCACCAGAGCCAGAGAAGGTGTCATGTCCTTCCTTTTCACTTTGGCTTTTCCTTCAATTCCTTACTAGAAATGGAAGCATAGGCTTTGGAGAGGAGGAAAGAAAACACAAAGAAGGGATAATTTTCCACTTACAGCCATAAAGATTTACCCTCATTTCATTTGTGGTTCAAAATACCAGAAAAGTGTTTGGTGGCCTTCCCCCCGACCCCATTAGACATAAATATACCATTTATAAAACTTCACTCAAAACATTTTTTTTAAAAAGGCTCTGATGAAGAATTTTCCCAATGCCCAATTCATGTGTTCTCATGAATTTCTCATCTTCATTTTGTGTCTTGAGGAAGTGGGATTTTTTTTCTTGTTTGTTGCTTTATGCCTTTTAATATCAATTCTATATTCAATATTATGGAACATGATTTTGCTCAAAAGAATGACAGTGAAAATCCCATATCTGCTGAATTGCAATATAATTGAGATTTATGATATTCAATTTGGGAGGGATATTGAGCACATATGCTCATACCTATGGGTGACTCTTAAGTAAAAGCTTTGCCCTGCGTTTCTTTTTATTTCTTAGGTTCTGAGAAGACAGATGAGTATCTGTTGGCCAGGTTCAAAGGCGATGGTGTGAAATACAAGGCCAAGCTAATTGGTATTGACGATGTTCCTGATGCAAGAGGAGACAAAATGAGCCAGGACTCTATGATGAAGCTCAAGGTAAGGAGGGAAAGAAATCATTGTCTCTTTCATCCAAATGTCTAAAAGAGGGAATTCTATTAGTGCCTATCAAGCCATATCTCCAGCATTGGAAAAGCTTTTCTATTCACATAGTGCCTGCCAATTCTTTTCAGAGAAGCCATCATTACTCTGCGTCTTTTGAGTCCACTTCTAGAATTCCTCTTTAACCGAGGATAGCAAGAGTCTGGATGCCTTCCCTTTTGTTGTTGTTGTTGTTGTTTCATTTGGGAGGGGCATTGAGACAGGGTTTCTCTGTGTAGCCTTGGCTGTCCTGGATGGATGCCTTTTCATCTGGGTAAACCAAACACAAAGATGAACAAAGCCCACCTCTAAATTCTCCATCATTAAATGATTTTTAAAAGCTGTGGGCAGTTGTGTAAATATGTCTCCTTCTGCATGGAAGACACAGAATAGGGATTAGAACAATGGTTCAATGGGTAAGATTCTTGCCTTACAAGTGCATAGAGCAGATTTTAGATCTCCATCACCCACTAAAAATGTTGGGTAAGAGTGATAGTCCACCTGCAAACCCAGTACTCCAGAGGCAGGCACAGTATTCCGATGGCAGTGGGACTAGACTAAAGAATCAGTGAGCTCATGCTCACATGAGAGACCCTACCTTAGTATATAAAGTAGAGAGCAATCAAGAAAGATACTCAGCAGCATCCTCTGGCCTCTGTGCACATGTATACCTCACACATGTGCATATTCCAAAGTAATGAAAATCTTAAAAGAAGTCACAGAACACCCATTAACTGAGAAAGTATGCAGGTAAAATACAGGACTCTAGTTGGAAAACTGATGGTCCTTAGCTATGGCCATCCAGTGTGTTGAATTTGTTACTGTGTGTGTATGCACATGAATGTGGCCAGAGGTTGGCAATGAGTGCCTTCCTTAATTGGCTTCTACCTACTTTTTGAGACAGAATAGCTCATTGAACCTAGATCTTACCAATTTAGCTAAACTGGCTGGCCACAAGGCCCAGGATACTACCATCTCAGCCTCTGTAGCACTGAGATTACTGGCATAGGCCACAGCATCCAGCTTTTTATGTGGGTTCTTGGGGGTCAGACTTGAGTCTTCTTGCTTGAATGACAAACACTTTACCAACTGAGCCATCTTCCCAGACCCCCTGTTTCAGAATTTGAAATTTGTCTACTATGCTATTATGTGGACCTAATTAAGCAATACAAAGTTTAGCTGAGCCATCGTGTGTGTGTGCGTGTGTGTATGACAGAGAGAGAGAGAGAGAGAGAGAGAGAGAGAGAGAGAGAGAGAGAGAGAGAAATACATTAAATTTGTGAGCTTATACATGTTACATATTCTCCATCCTATTACCCTTGATGAAAAGTGCTTAATCCTTTCACAGACACCATCCAAGATGAAAACAAAGCAGTTCGTCTTTTGAAGTTTTGTAATCAGAACTATTATAGGATACTTTAAAATGCATTTCTCTTATTTTTCCCAATCTCACCAGGGAATGGCAGCAGCTGGTCGGTCTCAGGGACAACATAAGCAAAGGATCTGGGTCAACATTTCCCTGTCTGGCATAAAGATTATTGATGAGAAAACTGGGGTAAGAATTTGTACTTGCTAGCAGTTGTTGCCCACCTGAGTCTGACCATAGTTGATTTCCAGTGGGAAATGTCCTTTTCTTCCTCAATGTGGGGAAAAGAATAATATCATGGGCGACTTCTCCCAAATAGACAATACAAAAAGAGGAGTCCAGGCATCCTATGTTGAACCTCATTTCCTATAAATAATGTGAAGAAGCCCCTAACCACTCAGGGGCCACCACTGCGGCATGGTTTTTATTTCCAACTTCAGCCTGAATTAGGTTGCTCTTAGTACCTAAAGTACTTCAATGTATCGATCATGAGTGGATTTGACAGCTAGTTCACAGCCTCTAGAATGGTTTTCATCTCTCTCCCCATCCTTGCCAACCGGCAGGTGTAATTTTCTTGGCTGTCATTTCAGATTTCTTTTCCTTTCTTTTTTTCTTTGTGTTGACAATTGTTCTCACATAAAATCAGTGTTGCTTCTTTATTCTTTGATTACTTTATTCTGACCAGTACCCCAAAGCTATGGTATTTCAAGTCTTCTGCAGCACTTTTTTCCTTTTATTTTATAAAACACCATAGGATTTGTTCACTTAAAGTGTCATTTGTAGCTCTGCTACAAAACACTGTTCATAGCAAGATGCTATGATAAGATGTCTATTCATGCCTTTCACAAGGTACCTGTTATCTAATATGCAAAATCTGCCTGCAAGACTAAGGGCCTGGGCACCATGGTAACTGGCCACTCAGCTTGCTGGTCCATAGGTCCTCAGGCATCGTCGTTTTTATCATGGTCCTTTAGTTCTTGACAACTTTTAGTCTCAAGTCCTCCAGAGAATAGTAACAGGATTCTCTCATAAGCATCATTTCTTTCCCCTCCAAATATGTTCCTTTTGGCAAGTTAATTTCACACGTAAAATGATAAATATAAATTTACAACATGTATACGAAACCATGTAACATAATTTTGTTTTACAAAAAAGCTTCGTTTGACAAATCTGAGTGTCTTGTAGACTAAAGGGCAGCTGTCAGATTAGACTCTACCATTCAGAAGTATCATGTGACTTATCTTTTCAGTGATCTTTGGCATTTAACAATAAAATTCAAGATACATTTTGCCACCTACAAATTTTGCCATCTTTGAAGAGATGAGCCATGATGCAGGCTGGAAGGTTCAAGAGAGACAGGGAACATCAGAAGAAATGACCCAGTAGAGTCTCTGTAACATTTGACTTCTAATGACAAGGTCCTTCTAGGTCAGGTTGAAAATGTTTATGGCAGCATTTCACAGCTCTAGGATTTTCTGCATTCAGTCACTTTAATAAAATATAGGATGCTTGTTTGGTTATTGTCTAAGGGTCCTATGGATAATCCACCAACTTAGGCTGCTCGTTTAAGTGTGTACTTAGGAAGATAGGCTTACTTAAGGGTTTGGGGTTTTTTTTGTTTGTTTGTTTTAAAATTTTTTATTATGTTTCTTTTTAATGTATACATTTATATTATTACACATGAATAAAATAAACTACATACAGCAAGAAGAACCATGAGACAATCAGGAATTGTATAAATGTTACATTCATAGTGATTTGGCTATTTGTATTAGGCAAACTTGAAGTAAACATCTTTCCTATATTGTTAGGTCTAAATTTCTGAATGAAGATCAATATCTACCATATCTCATCTCTATTAACTTAAAACATCTATCTTGATCTAAAAACTTTGTTTGTTTGTTTGTTTGTTTTTTGAGACCAGGGTCTCTCTGTCTAGCATTAGCTGTCCTAGACTCGCTTAATTGAAAGACTAAACTATCTGGTCTTCAACCCCATCAGAGATTTGAGAAGAAATAAAACTTAAATACCTGAGTTCACCAAAAGTACAGGTTAGCAGCTTCCAAAATGAAAAAATGACTGAGACAGTTTACTGTCTGAGCAGTCACCCAACACTCTCTATAACACTGGAGCATCATCGTCAGCCTTCTGGCCCAATATATCTGACAGACATACATGCAAGGCAGAAACTATTGAGCCTGTCTTGGCAGAGTTTGGCCGTTGACTTTGCCTGCATCTAAATTTGTCTGTTTTTAGGCAGAATCCTGTCTGTGGCAGAAACGAGGACATTTTATCCAGTGGCTGGTTTGCCACATTTGAAGCCAACTCCATAAGAAGGTTTTTTGATTTTGATGCTCATCATCTTCTTTGAGGCAGGCTGGGTGTTGTCAGCAGTTAACTTGTCATGTTGTCAAATAATCTTTAAAATAATAAAAACATCTTTAAATGCCATATTCTGTAGGTCTCTGAGGCTTTTAAAGACCATATCTAACTAGTTAGCCTTACATAGCTATAGAATCATATCTATTAGACCTAGAATATATATTCTTGTGATAAAATTAGACTAGTTTTTGACATGACCATTATTTGCATCGATATACAAAATTCAATACCACTGAATTTAAAAATAGCCTTATTTGTGAGTAGCAATTAAGGCCTTGGAATGAGGAGTAGATTCAATAATCTACCTTTTATTCTATCCTCCCTCTATATTTCTATATTCCCCTTTCCTTCTTTTCAGCTTCTATCTCCTTACTTATTTACTTTCTTCCTGTTCTTTTATTTCAGGGAGCAGCTCTGACTTGGATATTTGTGCTCAGTAGATTGTTCACTTGGTCAGCTGCTTTTGCGATACTGTCTTCTTGTGTTGCCTGAGCTGGTCTTGAAGTTGTAGGATAAACTAATGCCCTGCCTGAAACTCCCAGGGAGTGTAAAGGCCACATCACTCTCAGATATCCCTCTTCTTGGAGCCCTTTCTAGCAAAAATAAATTGATCTAGCTTTGAACAAAGGCTAACAGTCTTTTTTTAAAGGCTTTACACTCTTTGTAAATGCCTTACATATGTTTCTGATAGCTGTGGTAACCAACAAGTACATTCTATATTACTCAGTGCTGTCCTTTTTATGTTCCCTTTTAAGGTAATAGAGCATGAACATCCAGTAAATAAGATCTCCTTCATTGCCCGTGATGTGACAGACAATCGAGCATTTGGTTATGTGTGTGGAGGAGAAGGCCAGCATCAATTTTTTGCCATAAAAACAGGACAACAGGTAAGCTCTAAAACATAGTACTCCTAAGGACTGGTCCTCTATTGAGAATAGAAGTGTTTGTTATTGAACAAGATTTACTGAAAACAATCTGTTAGGCTAACACTGGTTCTTTGGGCCAATCATCATTCAGAGAATACATTAGGGCTAAGAGTCATTTTTTTTTCTTTTTAATTTTTTATTAATTTATTCTTGTTACATCTCAATAGTTATCCCATCCCTTGTATCCTCCCATTCTTCCCTCCCTCCCATTTTCCCCTTATTCCCCTCCCCTATGACTGTTCCTGAGGGGGACCTCCTCCCCCTGTGTATGCTCATAGGGTATCAAGTCTAAATGTCATTTTAAACTGTCACTGATACTCATATGCGTGTAGCAAAAGAATTGTGAGGACAGACTTTCTAATTGTGCTACTAATGAATTTAGAGCTGTATTGAATTATTCCCAGAAACCTTGAAGAAATTCCAGAAATTGTCATGGAACCTCTTGTTTTGTTTGAATACTTGAAAAAGCCCTATTGTGATAACTATGTCCTTAACATTAATGAAACATTTATTAACCCTGTGTCCTTAAGTTATGAAAGCAGAAATTTTCTATAAGCCAGGGAAGGGTTGTAAATGATCTCAAGTGGAAAAAAAATATTAATGAGAACTGATTAGGGGCCAGGAAAGAGGATGAGAACAAATGCTGTTAATACTTTCTGCTATTCCAGGCTGAGCCATTAGTCGTCGATCTTAAAGACCTTTTTCAAGTAATCTATAATGTAAAGAAAAAGGAAGAAGAAAAGAAAAAGGCAAGTGCTGCTTGATAGAAGTTATACTGGACTTAAAACTTTCCTCAGGGCCATGTGTAAAGTTGAATGCCACATCTGAAGACCTGGACGTCTCTGCTTTCAAGTATAGAATTGTCTATTGTTCTTAGCAGGCAATGGTGGGATTTTGTGTTAGGAATATCTGATTTTCAGTCTCTGGCTCCTTACAAGATTCATAGTAGTTACAAGACTTAACTTGACAAAGCACTCTCTTAGTTAGGGTTTCTGTTGCTGTGAAGAGACGCCATGACCACGGCAACTCTTATAAAGGGAAACATTCCACTGGGGCTGACTCACAGTTTTAGAAATTTAGTCCATTATGATCATGGTGGGAAGCATGGTGGCAAGCAGGCAGAGATGTCCTGGAGAAGAAGCTGAGAATTCTACATCTTGGTCTGCAGACAGCAGCAGGAGACTGTGTTACACTGGCCAGTCTTGAGAATATATGAGACCTCAAACCCATTCCCTAGTGACACACTTCCTCTAAGAAAGCCACATTTCCTAATACTACCTCTCCCTATGGACCAAGCTTTACACATATGAGTTTATGGAGGGGATTCCTATTCAAAGGACCACAGCAACCTAACTTAAATCTTCAAAGTGTTCAAAACCAGTATCTATATTACAGGGGGGAGGGGAACACACAGCAAAATATACAAGACTTTGTCCCCTTGCCTATGAATCTGGCAGTATTTGTTTCCTTATCAACTTTCTTACCAAATTCATGAAATCTGCATCTTTCTTTTCAGGTTGAAGAAGCCAACAACAAAGCAGAAGAGGTAATGCTGTCTCTTTACTTCTTGGGATGAGGGTGATGTGTGGAAGCTATGTTTGCTATCTGCAAGAGCCTTTTTGCAAGTGATGGAAGCCTCCTGACTTGATCCTCTGGGCTAGGGACCAATCTTTTCATGGAAGATAAATAGTTAAATTATTAGAGATCAAGTTGTAACCACTTAATGGGAATAGCCAGGCAGGAAAATAAATTTTATGGGAATACTTCCTCAACTAAGCCCTTTAATATTTTCCTTTTGTTTTTCAGAATGGGACTGAGGCTCTGATGACCCTTGATGATCAAGCCAACAAGCTGAAGCTGGTATGTCTGTGATGTTTTGTGATTATTCCTCATTTGAACATGGGCTTCTACCTCCTGTAGATGTTACTAATACTAGACCTATATTGAATGCATAGCAAAATTCATTTGGGACACTATTTTTCTATACATCCATTTAATATGTATATTAGCCTACAACATAGTCTTTTTAGTAGGTCACTAGATTCTAGTATAGTATTTCTTCTTTAAGGTGCTGACCAGAGCGATACACTTGGGGACAAGCCTACACCTCCTGACATTAGTAGCTTAATATCAAATACGTATGAAATCAACTACAACCATAACATCAATTTCCTATAGTTTAGGACACAAACAATTACAATGATAGACAAAGTAATTGTTATTAGTAGACACATCTGAATCTAATCCAAATACTTTTTTAAGGGTGTTGACCAGATGGATTTGTTTGGGGACATGTCTACACCTCCTGACCTAAATAGTCCAACAGTAAGTGTTTTGTTTTTAAATTTGCAATGTAATTGAAATAACATCTATAATCCAAATTTACAATTAACCAGAAAGCTTGAGCTTTTCATGGAAACTTGGAATGTCTTGATTTTTCCTCATGAAATAGAAGGGGCTGCTAGAAAAATCATTCAAATCTTAAGTGACCATAGGAACCTACCATTATATATTAGTATAGCATAGAGATTAAATCTGTGTTGCTAGCCAATCAATGTATTCCTTCTTGGTAATTACTTGGCATAAGAAGAGGGGCTGAATAATAATTCTTGGCATAAGTTTACTTGAAGGAAGTATGCTTGTTAAATGATAAGTCTTAAATTGTCTTAGCTTCTTCAGTTTTCCTTTTCTTTTCTTTTTTCTTTTTTTTTTTTCCAATATAGCAGAATGAGTTTGACATTAAGAGTTAACTAAGGGTCATTTCATGATTAACGGAAGTCTCTTCATTTTAGAAGATTGCTTGTTGTTATAAAGCATTATTATATAACAAGCCTTCTCAGTATCAATGAATCTGTCACTTATTCCTCAGATCTATAAAACAAGCCTTGCCCAGAAATAGTCACGCCATTTTGAATGACTTCCATCAGCTCCTGTTACTTATTTCCTAGTTTGCTGATCACCTGCTATTGACAAGGTGTAGCTTCAATCAAGACACACACTAGTGCTATCACCAACCATTCTGTCTAGCAGGGAGCGTGTTAGGACTAGTGGGAAAGCCAATTAAATGATGCTAATTAGAGTATGTTCACCTACTATGCAAATTTACATAATACTTCTAGGGAACGGGGTTTCTAGACTTGAGCATCAGGGATGAGAAGGCAAAAACCAGTACAAGCAGAGAACCAGTACGTATACAATAACGGGGGACATGTCTGGCTAAGGCAATCAGAAGTTATTAAGAAAGTCTTTGTGATGTTCAGCAGATCTCAGGGACTGAAGTGAGTCAGAGAGAGATCGGTAAGGTTCTCACTCCCCAGAGTCCTGCAGAGAAGGCAGGCAGGCAGGCAGAACCTCGCAGCATAAACCCACAAGTCAACTGAAACCTGGATTATGTATTTTCTTCTCCGTTGCACCTATGTGGGCATCACACTGTGTGGTGACATCTTAAAGTCTTTACAGAGCCTGCAACTGAGGAATTAGAGCTACTGGGTAGTCTTTCAAATAGGGAGTCCTTTCCTACCCTTTTGTCTGTAGGACTTTTCTGTCTTTTTTTTTTAATATCTCTTTTTTAAAATTAATTTATTCATAGTACACCTCAATTGTTAGCCCATCCCTTGTATCCTCCCATTCCTCCCTCCCTCCCGCTTCCCCCCCTACTCCCCTCCCCTATGTCTGTGACGGACTTTTCTGTCTTTATAATGCTTCCTACTGTTTTCAGGGTAAGATTTTTGACATATTAGGTTAGCTGATGTAGTTCTGAGCTCGTTTTGGTTCCTCGACAGTCTTGGCAAGTCTTTACTAGTAGGTCCCTTCTTGAAGGAAATTTCTATCTGTTCAGTCTTCTTCCCAAGTGCCACATTGAAACAGTCATGTCATGAGAGAAAAATTGTCAAGACATGGGTGGAATTGCAGAGAAGAAGCAAGAAGGCACTTATTGTTAATTGGCTTTTGTGGATTTCTGAAGCTCCCTGCCATACAAAAAAAAAAAAAAAAAAAACAGCAAGGATAATCAATTTCTTACCAAGTAAAAATGTCTTATTAGTAGAAACTCAAATTTTAGTTTAAAAATAAATTAAAACAATAAATTTAATCAAAGTAGATAATAACTGGTTAAGTATTTTTCTTTAGGGCTAGCAAGGCTAACTATGTGCTGGTTAGATTTTGACAACCTGTTCTTTCACACTGACTACACAGAGATCACAAAATAGATGTTCCTCTGACTGGTTGAACTAGCAAGCTTCAGATTTTTTTCCATGCTTACAACTGCTCTGGAAAACATGAAGTGTGGAAAAAAGAAATATAAATTACTTAGACTCTCAGCCAACCTGAGTGCCTATACCCTCTCCCAAATTGATGAACAAACCTTTTATGACCTTCAATAATGTGTTGGTGTCCCTGAGAATGTCACCTTTTTGTAAAATTACTGGGGTGTTTTGTTTCATGCTGTTTAAGAAATAAAGAGAAAGGGGAAAGAAAGCTACAGTGACACAGAGACAGGAAAGACATGAGGAAGGGAGAGTAGAAAGGTAGGCAGGGTGTGATCTTTAACTACAGGAAATAATCCAGCATCTCAGAGATTAACCCTGGCATGAAAAAATTAGATTAGAGTCCAAAGATTAAATAATGTGTGGATACCTCCATAAGATGGCACGGGGTACACACAGGTAAAAGTAAAATAGAAATATCAGTAAGAAAAGCATAATGAAAAATCTGAATTTGACCTGAGTCATTGAAGTACATAGAGCAATAGACAGTAGCTAGGGTAAAATCTAGTGGTGTTCTACCATGCGGCATTCCAAAAGTTGATCTAAGGAAGCTGATTTTAATGCACATAAGGAATGGCAGGAAGCCAACAATAGGGTTGAGGCCGGAGTTCGTAACCATTTCTGGGAGGCTAGCTACCCAAAGAGTTGCAGATATCAGTTTTAAAATCTTGCCTTGTGTCTCCCGTTGCTGTTCCGTCCCCTTGGTGAAGCAACTTGGTTCACTTTCCCAGCTGTCTGAAGATGCTCAAGTGCTGGCCATGTAGAGTACTGGCACTCCAGACAGTCCAACAAAGCCCTGATGGAACTCTGACCACAAAAGTAGGAGAAGGTCTTCTATCCATCCACTGTGGTCTTTTAGTTAGACTCTTTGCTTGGAATGGCAGCAACCCTAACCTGAGGAGAGCCTTATACATTTTGCTCGTAGGGTAACTATTCAGAAGTCTAACGTTATGGCTCCTGTTTGGTGTCCTACGAACTTCTTCTGAAGTGTTTGGAAGGGACAACTCTGCCAGCTGTGAACACCCAACTGTGCTAACCCAGAGGTGGCTCATTACAAACAAATAAATACTGAAATCAAGCTTCCGGAATGCATCTTGTTCCCACCTTTTGATTGCTTAAAGATCCCTTCATTGAGAAGGCTCCTGGTTCATTTGTTTGATTAAAAGCTCTTAAATTTAAGTTCTTTCTTGTGATGAATTCCTTTAATTATAAAAAGAAAACGAAGCTTTAAAAAACAAAAACAAAAAAAAAAATGATTTTATATTTTCCAGTAAACAAAGTAAAAAGAGAGAATATGGTTTTGTTGCCTCTTCTATGATCACAAAAGAGAAACAAAATTTTTTCTTTTCATTAAAAGTCAGAGACTTTTGAACCTCCTTTGTCCTTATTAATTTGAGAAGTTCATATTTCTTTTAAGTTGTTCTTGTCCTTGTGATCAAAATAGTACTCCACCCAGTTTAGTGCTAGAGGTCTACTTTAGCTTCCTCTCTGGCTAGACGGTGTTTATTGTTTATACTCTATGACTGACATAGTTAAGTGCTTAATGCATCAAAGTCAGTCAAAAAGATCTTTCCTAGGGTAAGTCATAATTAGTTATAAATTGGAATAAAAATGTCTAACTGATTAAATTGGCAGCTTTGATGCTAATGATTTTCATAAGACAAATGAAGAAACCAAACAATTAACACCTATATTTTTCTCATGTAATAGGGAAGAAATGGAAGTAGAACAGTTATGCATTTTGCAAGCTTTGAAGATTACACCGTAGATCCACATTTTTTTTCTTAGTTACTAGCTGACTTTATTGCTAAGTAGGTAGGGCCACTACGACAACAAAGGAAGTAGGATCTGTACATTGAGGTCAGCACGTGATTGGTTAGAACAACATGAGGTTGACATGTGATTGGCGAGATGTGATCTCTATTTTGAGTGTCATGTTCAGAAGAACACACACAACAAAAGGTATGTCCAAGAAGGCCTGAGGATAGTAAAGATGAGAAATCCAACTTGACTAGTGCCTTTAGTAAGATCTTTGTCTGTTAGAAGAGTCAGACCTATAGACTAAGATAAAAAGGGGGATTCTAGGATAGACTACCTCCCTAGTGTATCCGAAGGCCCGGGTGCTGTCTCCAGCACCATACACATACACACACATGGTACATATGAGTCTTAACCAATGAATGTGCTTATTGGAGAGGCAATGCCAGAGACTTCTAGAAGTACAACCTAAAGGACTATGGACTGTCCGTTTCTCAGGTAGGAAGCTGGACCAGGTTTGTGAAGTCAGTTCATAAGTCCCAACAGTGTACTCAGATAATCATTTAGAGTGAGTTTTAATTCAAAGGTATCAGTTAACCGATGCAGATAATGAACCCAGCCTACTTAAAGGTATGAACTAAGGAGAACATCAATTTAACAGGATTACACCAAAGGCAGAGCAGACCCATGGAAACTTACAGCTCATAAATTCACAGCTAGTAAATATTCAGGGAGTTCATAGGAGATGGTAATAGTCCCAAATTCTAATAGGAATCCTGGTAATCCTTGTCATTTTGATGTAGTTTTCTCATTTGAAGTTATAACATGGACTAACACTTTCTCTCTCTTTCTCTCTTTTTTCCCCCAAATGTGCTAGGAAAGCAAAGATATCCTGTTAGTGGATCTAAACTCTGAAATCGACACCAATCAGAACTCTTTAAGAGAAAATCCATTCTTAAAAAATGGCGTCACCTCCTGTTCTCTCCCTCGACCAAAGCCTCAGGCATCCTTCTTGCCTGAGAATGCCTTTTCTGCCAATCTCAACTTCTTTCCCACCCCTAATCCTGACCCTTTCCGTGATGATCCTTTTGCACAGCCAGACCAATCGGCACCCTCTTCGTTTGATTCTCTCACATCTCCAGATCAGAAGAAAGCGAATTTGAGTAGCTTGTCTACTCCTCTGAGTAAAGGGCCCCTGAACGGTGGTACTGATTACTTTGGCCAACAATTTGACCAGATCTCTAACCGGACTGGCAAACAGGAAGCTCAGGCAGGCCCGTGGCCCAATCCAAGTTCGCAAACCCAGCAAGCAGTGAGAACTCAAAATGGGGTATCTGAAAGAGAACAGAACGGCTTCCATATCAAATCTTCCCCGAACCCTTTTGTGGGAGGCCCTCCCAAAGGACTATCGGTACCGAATGGCGTCAAGCAGGACTTGGAAAGCTCTGTCCAGTCCTCAACGCATGACTCCATAGCCATTATCCCACCTCCACAAAGTACCAAACCAGGAAGAGGCAGAAGAACTGCTAAGGTGAATGGTCTTTTGCACATATCCATTAGCAGAGTGCATGCTCGGTACCAAAGGGTGGTGTAACGCAAGCTCGCTTCCTTGCCGCTTTAAAAAAAAAAAAAAAAAAGGGAAAAAAAGTTTCCTGTGTGGCTGTAAATAGAAGGTGGGATAAGGCTCATCGATCCTCCAGGAATATGTCCTCCTCCCAGGCAACATTTTTCCTAAGCTTCTCAGCTGTGCTTGTCACATCTGCTTTCCATTTGCATGTCTTGTCACTTAATACTAAACTAAACACGAGTTGTTGTTTTTTTTCTCCATTGTTAATGCTGCTATGCTTCTGTACCTCTGGTAAGTCTGATTGTCGTGTTCCGGGATGGGCGGGTGAGAGTCCTTGTGATTCCCTGGGAACCTGTCCCCACACTAACACATGTCCTGCACACCCGTCATCGCTGATGTCCATGGTGGTGGTATAAAATTCTCAAGTCTGTCTCCTCTTTTAAACATAAATGTTGATTTAATAACCCATTGACGTAGAAACTTAACCAACCACTATTACCAACTTCATTCAAAAGTGACTCCAAGTGCAGCATCTGTAGGAGATTTTTTTTAAAGCTCTCATAGAAATGTGCAGATTCACCTAATGATGAAAGTGGTATTGTCTCCATGGAATTGGATTCAGATCTAATGGAATGACTGAAATCACTGAGGATGCTTATGTTGCCCTTTCTTTCCCAGCTTCACGTTTTAGCCAATAAGGAGACCAGACTGACACAAAAAGATAAAATGAAAAGAAAGAAATAAAGAAAAAAAAGATTTTCTTTTGCAAATCCAAGGTGGTATCCATTAGTCTGTCCACTGCAGCCATCCGTGTCTTTTATCCCCCATCCCAACGCCACCCCACACTTTGCCTTTGGTCTTTTAATTACTTTGGTAGAATTAATCATTTGCCAATAGTAATAGAACATTTTCTTTAGTTTGGGAGTAAAGAGTAGGAGACAGATGGAAGCTGCATTTGCCTCCTTGCTAAGTAACCGTTCTCCGTCCTTCCCCACCTTGTCAGTCTTCAGCAAATGACTTGCTTGCATCAGACATCTTTGCCTCAGAACCTCCAGGTCAAACATCTCCCACAGGACAACCTGCAGCCCCACAGACCAACCCTTTGGATCTCTTCAAAACAAGTGCCCCTGCCCCAGTGGGGCCCCTTGCAGGTCTAGGTAAGTTCCTAGGGTTGGGCTCTACTACTGTCTACTACTGTCATTCCTAGTGATGGCTCAGGAGGAAGACACTCTCTACGTTGGTGGGCATAAGATGGGAGACCTCAAGCAACACTGCTCTCATCTTTACTCCTGCGCAGACCGCACTCCTCTGACATCGGCCTTGTAACTGAAGTTCCGCTCTCTGACCTGCCGCATGGCAAGATGTCCATTTTCAGTACTGTATGTCCCTAAACAGCTGGCAAAGACTTTCAGAAGACAGTTGTAAAGGATGGTGAGAAAGAGATGAGTCGAGAGAGCCTTGTGTGCTGTCTGCATAGTAAAAGTAGGAGTGTGCATGCTTTGCATGCTGTTTGCCAGGATAGATGGGGGTCCAGATCCTCTCAGACCTGCTCATGAATGCCAAGGTGGGTGTAGGTTACGCCTGAAGCAAGGCTAAGCCATAAAGTGAAGGGAGGTCTAAGTTCTGGCCTCTCTGTCTCTAGGTCTGAGTAGGCAGGGAATAGGCACACATCCTGATTTGGTTTTCAATACTGGTACCTTAGCAATTCATAATAAATAATTTTTCTAGAAAAGCATCTGAGTAGAGCTAAAAGGTAAATACTAAAAAATTTAAATCAAAATAAAGCTAGAAGGAATGTATTAGACAAAGGGATGTGCTGGTATTAAAACGTATTTCTTGCTTGCCGCATCCACTGAGCCTCTGCTGCAGGATGACAGTGAAGGGACATTGATTGAGGGATGGTTCTCTTCCTCTTCCTCCACGGTCTCTTGTTCTTCTCAGGCTCCGTAGTTCAGTTTTCAGAAACCCCAACAATAGTCTTTGCTCTCCTGCTGGGGAGTCCCTGTGTTTGCTTGCTTCTTGGCACCTGTACAAACTCATAGAGTCTGGCTTGGGAGGTCTGGGACCACAGATCAAGAAGGACTCTAGGGCCCTCTGGTAAGAGTTGAATGGACATCATGGCTTTCCTTACACTCTACAGAATCAGTCACCAAGATATTTTTTCCTTCCTTTATTTCCTTTGTTCTCTCCTTTGCTGTCTCTCTGCAAAGGAGAGTACTTTGTTTCTGCCACCATAAGTCTGTCTGAACATGACTGGAGTAGGAATAAGAAAACTGTTACACTACTGAGAATGAAAGTGACAAGCCAGTAGAGTCTGGGCTTCTTATGGATGCTATAGCACCAAGTGACTCTCTTTAAATACATTATGCCTTTGGGAGCACATTGCTTTGTCCAGCCTGTGCACACAGTGAGGCATCTGGTGTCTTCCCTTCCCAGAAAGGCAGAGAACTTGCATTCAGGGCCTGTGACTAGATCACATCCTGGGGCTCCATAGTCTAAGATGAATGCCTTGAAGAATTCTTACAGCCAATATTTAACAAGTCTGCCTGAAGATACAGCTGGACCCTATAACTGTTAATTTATTCAGACGAAGTGAAGCTTTTTGGCGAGGTGCCCCTGTTGAGGCCTTGGGGTGTACAACTGCAGAATACTGATGATTCTTCCAAGTTTGGACATGGAACTCAAACTGAGCCCCACAGTGTAGCCCCTGTCCATTGGCAGGGATCCTCAGCCGAAGCATGGAAGGGTGTAGGTCTGGCTTCCGCTGGACCCAGCTGGGGGACTGTCTCCTCTGGAGATCTGGGGGCTGGGGAGAAGGCGTCACAGGAAGCTGAGTCCCCGGCTCTGACTTGTACCCTGTGTTTTGATCTAGCTTTAGAAGGTAGTAAAATTAAAGCTTTACGCTCATTCTTTTTCCTCCGTCCTTGCCCCTACTTTCCCCAGATGGGCCATAAATGTCTTAAAAATATAATGAGGAGAGGCTGGGAGGAGGGGATGAAGGCTGGCACAAATGCAGGGTGCCAAGCCTTTACTTCTTGACAAATGTAATATTTTCTTTTATTCAAAATAGCACTCCAATCAATATTACCTATGGCTACAGTTAAGCAGAAAGACAAGTAGTTCAGAATGAAGGATGAACAGTGGGTACATCCTTTCTTCTTCTTCTTCTTCTTCTTCTTCTTCTTCTTCTTCTTCTTCTTCTTCTTATTCTTATTCTTATTCTTATTCTTATTCTTCGACAGGGTTTCTCTGTGTAACCATGTCTGTCCAAGAACTCACTCTGTAGACCAGGCTGGCCTTGAACTCCCAGAGATCCAATTGTTTCTGCCTCCCAATTTCTGTCATGCACCACCACTGCCTGGCTTGCTTATTTATTTATGCATATCTTAATGGTTGAAATTTTTAGTAAATGACCCTTTCATTCACAACATTAATTTGTTTTGAAACAGTTGTCAATAGCTTTGTTCAAACTAAACCCACTTTTAAGACTTATATTAGAAAATCTAAGAGAATCCATGTCTTGGTTTTTATGACTGTACTCCATAATGCCAATAAGTCCTGGATCTTTGTGTCTTTGAAGTTGGTGTGTGAATTAGCTTACTGTTGTGCAAGTAGTAGCTTTTTGTGCCTTGCTGGGGAGAGGTCAAAATGAGAGAATAAAGTGCTGGGTCATGGCCGAGGTGCATTTTGTCCCTATAAGCATGGACTGTGATTGTGCTCTTGATTCAGTTCCGTCACTGAGAAATAGGCATGCTGGTCAAGTAAGGTACCCATTTTATGTGAGTGGAACAAATGCTTCCTGGCCAGATGCCAGCATTGATGAGCCAGCATTGATGATAATAAAATCATCAATGCCAAAAGATCAAGAGAGATATCCCTGTGTTGGCCTCTGAACCCCACTTCAAAGTCCTTCTCATCCTGGAAGAAAAGCAAACCAACAGCAACCAACCTTTCCTATTCTAAGCTTGGAGCCTTTTCCTGATTGAATCAGCTAAAATGGGTGATGAAAGGATTCCATGCTCTCACCCTCAGAACAAGTGGGTTTCAAGAGCAAAACAGCATCATCCATGGATGAGGGTGAGGCAGGACTTGGGTTTTGCAGGATGGTTTGTGCTTTTGGTCTTGCTCAGTGGTGATGTTTTACTGCTTCATTAATGCACTTAGGAAGAAAGAACAGAGAATGTTTAAGGAACAGAGGATGGGAGGGCTGGGTTCTCCTGGGGTAACTCACCCTGAAGAATACGGCAAGGAGGCAGGCCCTGGAGATAATCTTCCCTGACTCAGGCCACAGTTACCCAGGAAGGGGCTCTGCTTCCTGTTGTTTTATCTCCATCACCTTTCTTGTAACTGCTCTGCCCAAATTTCTGGCAAAGTTTAATGAGTGACACATGGCAGGAAGCTCTTTTATTGGAAGCAGCCTTCCCAGGATAATAGCCTTTCCTCCAATTTTTACATGTAAAAATCTAAACCTATGTTGGCCTCAACTAAATTTTATCTTCCCTTTATATAACTGTATCAACTTTGGCAGCGTTAAAAGGCAGGGGAACTTTGAAATAGGAGAGATGCTTTTTGAGGCTTCATGTTCATTCATGGTAGCTGGATTCCATAAGTCCTCAGCAGGAGCCAACTGTTAAATGCAAACTGGATTCTCATAATTAATTAACTTTTGTGGGCTATCTTATCTAACTACTTGATAATCATTGTGATTTGCATGTTTAAGTCTGTCCACTTGACAAATCAGCTCTTGTTATTGGCAAATTGCACTCAGGGTATTGAAGGTACATTAATTCATGTTTGATAAGCATTCATTTATTCATGATTAGGAATTTATGGGGTATATTATTCTTCTAATGAGGTCATTAAAAAATATAGTAGAAAGACTATACAACAAGCATTTGAAGGCTAGCTAAACAGTGTTGATGAGTTAATTTCTGGAGGCCATTATTTTTGAGTTAGCTTTTGCCTTGGGAATGCTCTAGAAATACACCCAGAAAGCCATGCTTTTTTCAAGAATCCTTGCCAAAGGGATGAATACAGCCAACGTCTGTTATAGATGTTTGAAAATGTCACTATTAAACATATTATTCATAAAATTCATACAAATAAAATAAAAGATTCCTCTTCAAGCTCGTCTCTTGATAACGCCTTTATCCCTCTTCCTTCAGGTGGCGTTCCAGTGACACCTCCCCAGGCAGGGCCTTGGACACCTGTTGTCTTTAGTCCTCCTACAGCTGTGGTCCCAGGAGCCATAATAAGCGGCCAGCCTTCAGGTTTTGGTCAGCCAGTCGTTTTTAGTACAACCCCAGCAGTTCAAGTTTGGAATCAGCCTTCATCATTTGCAACCCCAGCTTCCTCTCCAGCCCCTGCAGTTTGGTGTCCCACCCCATCTGTGGCCCCCAACGCTTGGTCAACCACAAGCCCTCTGGGGAATCCTTTTCAAAGTAACATCTTTCCACCTCCTTCCATGTCCACTCAGTCCTCTCCTATGCTGTCCGCTTTGGCCACACCTCCTCAACCACCTCCCAGGAATGGCCCACTAAAGGACATCCCCAGTGACGCTTTCACTGGCTTAGATCCTCTTGGGGACAAAGAAGTCAAGGAAGTGAAGGAGATGTTTAAGGACTTCCAGCTGCGGCAGCCGCCTGTCCTACCCACGAGGAAGGGAGAGACACCTCCCGCTGGGACTTCAAGTGCCTTCTCCAGTTACTTCAACAGTAAAGTTGGCATTCCTCAGGAGCATGTAGACCATGATGATTTCGATGCCAATCAACTGCTGAGCAAGATTAATGGTGAGTTTGCTCAATTATCTGCCAACTAATGTTTCAGCTGTCATACAGTCCCATGGGGCACTCAGAGGAACCTTCTATGTCCAGGAATACTCTATCTCCTGTTTCTTCTGGTATTCAAGCCTTTGGGGGTAACCTAACCATTTACCTCAGCCAATCCCAAGGACTGGCCCGATGCTGCCCTCTAGTGATAGTTCTTGAGAGAGCCGCCAAGAGCTAGAAATCAGACGGATTGTGACATTTGAAGAGAGCTAAATGATAATCTAGCCCGCATTCCACGGCTACAGGCAAGCACTTCTGAGTGTCTTCCATTTCAGATTTTACATATATATATTCTGTGATGGATGGGTAGAGTCCTGGTATATGTGGTGATTTTTATTTCACGGCTGTAAAGAATTAAGTTTTAAAGCTAAGCCAGCCAGGAAACATGATCTGTGTAAGCAAAGCCTGTGTACTAACTGCTTGGGTTCTTTGCTTTGCAGAACCACCAAAGCCAGCTCCCAGGCAAGGTGCCCCCTTGGGTACCAAGTCTGCTGATAGTTCCCTCGAGAACCCTTTCTCTAAAGGGTGCTTCAGCTCACCACAGCCCTCCGTGAGTATCAAACCCTAGCAGCACATGCCACAAGTCCCTGTCGCTTCCGCAGTCTACCTCCCTTATGCAGTAACTCTGATGAGAATGCCCATTTTCCTATGATGTGTTCTTTAGGAAACTTCACAGAGTAAACATCCAATCAAGCTGGGCTTGTATTTCACAACCATTATTACCCCCTAAACTTGAGGAGTAAGACCATCAAAAGCCTCCTTTGTATTTTACTTAGTCTACCTTATGAGAACATGATGGGAGACGCTGAATCAAGATATTCTCTTAAAGACCTTTGAAGATTAAAATTCTAAATCTCCCATCAACAGTTGTATAGTTCATCAAAACAGTTCTTCCAAGTTGAGGGAGACGAAGGCAATTCTCCTGAGCCTTGACTTTGAACGAACAGTGTACAATGTCTGATTGGAAGCTGAGGTTCCATTGTCTGTCATTCTGATAGTTATAATAATGTTGTTGTGTTGGCTTCATCTCTCAGGTGGTTTCTCAGCCTGCATCTTCTGATGCCTACAGGAGCCCTTTCGGAAATCCTTTCGCCTAGCTTCTGTAAGTGGAAGAAACTACTAACACTGTCTTGCAGTGGGTGGATGGTGAGAAAGGGAGATGTAGAGGGCAAAGGGTGAGATTTTATTTTCAGAATTGGAAAGAAGCTAAGTATGTGATTTAACTAAGTAATTTAAGAGTAACAGATATGGAAATCAATACTCTGACAATTTAATAACAATGAAGCTGAGCATTTAGAAATATAATTTTTACAAACAATTTGAAACTTCAGTTCTATATGGAAATAAATTCAATAGAACATGTATTTTTAATCTTTTAGATTTTTTGTTTGTTTTTCCACTTTTATGGCAAGGATTCATGTGTCTCTGGTTGGCCTGAAACTGTCTGTAGAGAACAATGACCTTGTTCTGATCCTCTGGCCTCCACCTTCTAAGTGCTGGATTACAGGCATGCACCATTAAAGCCAGGTTTCTGAAGTCCTGGAGATCACAGCCAGTGCCAGATTACAGGCATGCACCATTAAAGCCAGGTTTCTGAAGTCCTGGAGATCACACCCAGGGCTTCATGAATGGAGCCCTCTCCCAGCTCCATTCCCAGACATGCTTAAACAACAACAAAAAGATTCCTGTTGAAGGGGAAGTGTCCATAGATAATCACCTAAGCAGATGACAATACACTTCTCTGTCATCTTCAAGGGTGTCTCAAGTTGGTCTCTGTGGTGGGATGTGTTAACTCTCATACCAGTGACAGCTGTAAATGTGACCTTGAGAAGCAGCAAAAGTTCAAAATGAGTCAAAGGCTTGGACGCTCCATCTCTGGTGAAGTCAGCTTTTTCTAGGAAAGCTGAATCTCTGCCAGAATGTCAAGTAATATGTTATTTTCAACAATAATATGACACCAATTGTGTTCTAGTTAGAGAAGGCATAGCTGGAAGGGATAGAATAGTAAAAGAAGAGAAATGATTCCAAACCCATTTTATTCCAATATTCCCTCATCCAAGCATGGCTAATCTCTGTCTTGATTCATCTATAGTAGATAAATTCCTCACATAAATACATTATAAGATTTATTTCCCATTACACATGGAGAATGCATTTCAAAATTCCCTGAGGATTTCTGAAACCAAGAATTAAAACTTAGTACCAACCAGCTTTTTTTTCCCCTTAGACAGAAATTCCTGAAATGTCATTGCTACGTTAAACACAGAGGTTAGCAGCCAAAACCAATAACAATAACCTGTAAAATCAATAGATTGGGTGCCGGGTTATTTACTTGCCATGTTGCTGCAGCAACGTGCAGCAACTCAAAGAGAAGGGCTCATGCTCCAAGCCCATCGTGGTGCAGAGAGCCATGGCACACACCAGCTTGTGGCATTGCTTCCTCAGCCAGTTATGAGTTACGAGTTGCCTCTCAGCTTGCTGTCTCCTTTTTAGCTAATTTGGGATCCCACCCCAAGGCTTCCCATCCCATATCTAGGGTGGGTTACCCTGATGCAGATGATTCCTTAAAGACACAGGTGTGTTTGGTACAGAGCCTTGCCCTGTAGGTCACACTAACTTGGTTTTATAATGTAGTTTTGGCCGGCTTTGAGCTCATTTTTCTCTTTCCTCGGCTTTCTGAATGTTTAGGGCATCAGCGCGCTCTACCACATCTGGCGTACGTTACCGTTTTGTTCAATCTTCACATTAGTCCTATGATATACTATCACTAGCATTTAAAATAGTGCTTTAGTATGTAAAGCACTGATACTCAACCCAAATATTCTAACCATTCTTCTTCTTGTTTCCCTAGGAAGTTGCAATGCTGACTGTCCAGATGAACAACAAGACTGGCTTTAGTCAAGGACAAGCTGATAGCCAGAAACATGCTGACCTCTGTCCTTGTTCCAGCCTTGACGTATTAGCCGTTGCCTTACTTGTCTTTGCCTCTTGTACTTGTAAAATGCCTTTCACTTTCTGTCTAGACTAAACTGAAACTATGGCTTTACGTAAATTAAGCTCCTAAACTCTCTAGCCCAAATATAAATGAAGTAGCTTCCCTACCAAATCCTTGTCTGCTGTACCCCTAGAATCCTCTGGAATACTCTCCCTTCTACCCTCCAGCAGGGAGGTGCAGTCACTTTAACCCTGCATATCACACTGCTCTGAGTAAATGTCCAAATCCTCATAGGTCGATGTTGTCTGGGGTTCCTGGTGTACATCATAAACATGAATATTCTATTAATAAGAAAGCAAGGCACCTTGCTTCCCAGCCCCACTCAGAAAAAAAAAAAAAAGAGCAAAGACTGACTTTTCACATACACACAAGGGCCATTTCAAGATGATCATTTCTTAGCTGATGGCATCATTTACCAGTCCTACACCGAGAGGTACTTACACTTGACTTGAAGAGGAGAAAATTCTAACTCAAAACATGAGGCATTATTCAAAGCTAATATAAAACAATTAATTTCTCCCTGGGACCTCAAATTGCTTTCATTCCAGACATTATGGAGCTGTTTGACCCTAGTGACCTTATCGCCTGATTTTTCCTTGAAGATCCTAATTTTATTTCATGTGATTTTTTTTCTCAATAAAGATGATTATTTGTGCATTACTGAAAAGGTATGATTTCTCTTCATTCTGATGATTTCTCCCAGAACCTAGGCTATTCCATTTTTAATCTCCTGCTGGCTATTGTAAATGAGAGGAAAGCATTGCTTATCTCTCCCTCTCATTCTCTTTCAGTCCTTTTTGCTGCTGGGTTAATGTAAATAAAACCTCTCTTGTACCAGGAACAGATTTTCATGGGAGCAAGAAGCATTAAATGATTCACAGATCTGAAGTGCTCACACCTCCTCCAGTCACTGTTAGTCCAGTGGCCAGACGCCGGAAGGTGTGCCATCTTCATCTTCACTCTGGATGAGAGGGCTCTTCTTGTAAACTGAAGTTCCATAGAGTAGTTTAACACAAGAGGATCAGAACTTGGCTCAGCAATGAAAGACTACATTCTGAAGCTAAATGTGACTGTGCCAAACACACTGGGCCCTTACCAGAGGTCATGCTAGCTCTTTATCAAGTAACTGGAAAACTTTCTTGAAGCTACAATCACAGTTATTAAGGCAATAATACATGAGAACGAGGGGCAAATGTCTGGGGTTATCATTGAAAGTCTGCCTGCGATATTTTCCTCAGAACCTTAGACCCCTATGAAGTGCATTTTCATTTCCAGTCTTTTTGTTGATTCATGCTGAGGCTTTGTTGTTGTTGTTGTTGTTGTTGTTTTAAATGTTCTCTCTTGACCCTTGATGCTCAGGTTCTTGTGGGTGTTGGTACAATCTGACCTTTCACTGGAAGGGGATGACTGCTCAGGTTTTAAACAAGAAGCTGTCCTGGGAGCCTCTATTGATTATTAGCCCCAAGTAGTCCAAGCTGAAGTCCTGTGGGTTTCTGTTTAATGCTGGTAGTTAATATCTATAACGTCTGGGTTTTTTTTTTCCTGTCTGATTTCCTACTCAGTCACTGTAAACACAGACTTGAACTCACGCTTTAAAATTCCAAGTACCTAAAGATGTGCTAAGATGGAGGTAGCCATCTCTAGATAGTGGAATTTTTGAAAGTTATGATCAGCCACACGACTGTTTTGTACGTGTTCATCTTCCTGCACACTTTCCTGTATGCGAATAAAGCTATGAATTTACTCACTCAATAAACTGGAATGACAAAAATCTCCTGTCACGGTTAGCTTATTCTATATTTAACCCCTAAGCACACCAGTTAGAAGGTGAGAAGCTGCCAGTTACCCACATTTTGGGTTGTCACAACGATAAGAGAAAGTAGAAATCTGTGATGTAGACACACAAGCAAACAATCCAGTCTCTTTCAATGCCATCCCCTCCCACACCAACACGCGTTCCCGTCCTGTGCATTTAATGGAGTTGGTTGACATGCTCCATGCATGATGTCCGCTGTGCTGTATTTGTCCATGCCTTTTGTTCTTTGCTTCTCTGTTACCAAGTCATCTTTGGCCACATCAAGCCACACATGTAGGGGTTAGCCTGGGTGGGTGCTAGCCATATAGAAGACCTGCAGTGTCAGGCAGGCAGGTCGGTGATCAGCTGAAGAAACTCTTACTCAGGGTGCCCTGGTTCAACTTCAAGGCTCTCATCTCCACAAAGGCCTGGAGCAACTCCTAAGGCAGATTTTGGGAAATACAACTCTGAAGAGTGAGACACTGGGAAGGAACCATCTTTTGGTACCTACTATTATGGGATGTTTGGTTCTTATGCCTTCCCCGCCCCCCTCCCCCCAACACATAGCCTTAACTGAAAACAATTGGTATCTTTCTGACAACAGAGAGGTGGAACGTGGAGAAAGAGGGGGGCGGGAGCTGGAGGCTGCTGGCAAGGACACACTGCCCAGGTGATCTGCTGTACATGGGTGTCCTGCTGTGTGTTGAGTTATCTGAACCCGTACTCTTTTCGTGTGGCTTGATAAGTAAGCACATGCTGGGGATTAAGCATTGCTTCTGTACAAGAAGACACTCGTTCAATGCAGTAAGAACCACTGTCGGACAAAAAGGGATGCGCAATCTATCCGTACACTCTTTAGTAGACGTGGTGTTTAGACCTAGCTGAAGAGTCTGATATTTTGTAAAAACCCAAGAGCTTCATTTAAGCATCAAATGTGTCTAAGCAAAGAGTTGAGCATTAACAGAAAAACCTAAGAGTTCTTCTATAAAGTCGCCACAAAAAAAGAATCTGCTGACTTTTTTTAAATGATAACTTTTCATTGGGGAAATGCTATACTAGTTATGAAAAATAGCTCCTTTCTGCTGGTCCATAATCCAGTGAGGTGAATCTGTAGCCGTTACAGCTCATATGACATTGACAACCAGGTTTTAAAATGGCTGCAGTTGCTCTAGCGGCTTAGGGACTTTTCCTTTTCCTTTTTTACCCCCAAGATAGGGTTTCTCTGTGCAGTCTTGGATGGCCTGGACTTACTTTGTAGACCAGGCTAGCCTCGAATTCACAGAGATTCACCTGCCTCTGCCTCCCTGAGTGCTGAGATTAAAGGCATGTGCCCAGTTTAGGGACTTTTTCTAATGGGTATTTTGTGGCAAAACTTGTAGTGGGGACTCTTCTCCCACAATGTCAGACTCTTCATCAAACCAAGCAGCAGTGCTCTGTCCTCCTGTGCTGAAAGCAAGGCAGGAAGGAACTGGACACAGCTAACTCAGGAATGTGGTTGACCTGGAATTACCTGATGAGTGAGGACTCTGACCTCCATGCCTGGAATTGGTTCAAAACAAAGTCCTCTACTGAAAGATGGGAATTGCCCACGAATTCCCCGGTAAATATTTAAGCTATCGCCATTTAAAGAGATTGCTTAACAACAAAGCACCCAATGCTTTCTGGGAAATGGCATGTTTTTAACTAACTCTTTTCTCCTCAAAATAACTAGAACGTATGTTCCAAGTTTATATGACACACATGGATGTGAACAAAGCTACATATCCGCAATAGATCTTTTAACATGTTCTCATTACATTGATGCCGATGGACCAAGGCCAGCCACTTGTCATCTTACTTCATGAGTACCCCAGCCTGTTTTCCCTTGCTTTGCTGGAGTAATATGCCTAATTACAAAGTACTACCTTATCCTGAGGTCATTAGGCTGGTGTCTACAGAATACACAAAGTGGGCTTCTCAGTAACCTAAGAAGGTTGTAATAGTTAAAGGGACCCAATAAATAAACAGAACACAAGTTATAAAATTCTTCATGACTGTTTTCCTTGTGGTGGTATTTGTGTAGCTTTCTAACAGACCTCTTTTTAGTCATATTTACAATGGTTGACTTCAGTTATTATTCTAGTTTGTTGTTGTTGCTGTTTTAGGTTTTTTTGTGTTTTGTTTTGAGACAGGGTCTCTCTGTGTAAGCCTTGGATATCCTGGACTCACTGTGTAGACCAGCTTGGCCTCGAACTCACAGCGATCCGCCTGCCTCTGCCTCCCCACTGCTAGGATTAAAGGCGTGCGCCACCATGCCCGGCTGTTGTTGCTGTTTTAAAGAGAGGAATAGAGCAAAGGGTGACCCAGCTGGGCTGGAGTAGAGTCACAGATACGCTTAGAATATGCCTAAGTACCCCAGCCCCTTATATTTACTGAGCACCACAGAAATTCCCATTTACAGTCAGGGGAAATGAGAGTGTTGGACACAGGAGCTGATAGGGAAGGGAAGGAAGAGAACAGAAGGGTCGACATGCCATCTGCCTCCTGCCTGCTTCCTTCACAGAACCAAGAGATTGGTTTAGGACATAAATGTTAGGAAATGACCAAGCTAGAAGCTGGAGAGGATATCTGTTTTTGATGAAAGGATAAAAACCCTGGGATCTGGGTGTCAGTTCATGGCCTGCATTGGGAATGAGCAGGCTACAGGAAGGGAAAGACTTAGAGAAAGTAGGAGTAATAGGTTTCTTGACCTCAGGGCCAGGATTATCAAGCAGGAAAGTAATTTACACACACACACACACACACACACACACACACACACACAGTGTATGTGCATAGTCAATTTGCCACTTCTAGGAGTCTACATGTAAAATAAGAACCTTTAAAAAAAAAAACCTTTAAAATGAGAAGCAGGTTCTGGTAATGGGGGTTCAACGTGCCACGCTCTGAGAAGCCTTCATCTGAAGGTTGGCCTAGTCTTAAGAATAGATGTTTTAAGAGAAAATAAAGCAAGCAGTGGGAAGAGAGAGCAGCTCACTGAAGTGTGCACATCTGTGTGATGCTCAGGGAGGAAGAGCTGGCGGCAGCACAGCCAAACACAGTTCTTGATCATCACACTTGAGGGACGTTAATATACAAAATGTAGCTCTGTGGCTCTCTAGTCATTCTGTCATCTGTTGATGTCATTCACAGGTGCGTTACATTTGTCAGGTATTGAGAATGGCAGTGCACAGGCACACACTTAAGACCTGAACTTGATGGTAACCTCAGGTCCTCTCGCCCCAGGGCATGTGCTGCAAAGATTCTGTGGTGGTCCTGAGCAGCTCAGGGAGAAGCTATAGGAGGGACTAGGGACCTCCAACGTCAGATGCCAGGACACTCAAGCGAGCTCATGATTACCAAGAAAAGGACTTCAGGGGGAAAATAAACAAAGCTGTCCCATACCTTTAAAAGGGTCAAATGGAAATGATCCTGAACACATCATATTAAGAAAAACAAACAAACAAAACCAACTCTTCAGGCAGCTCAGAGACTATCCGTGTTGCTCTTGCATTCCAAATGGGGAAAAATGTTATACTGTTATGTGAAAGTATAGTTCAGGTAACACAGAGTTCCCAAGAAAATGTGAATAAAGGGATTTAAAAGAGAAAAGAAAAGAAAAGGAAATCTCCCCCACTGAGCTGATAGAAGACCATGAGGCTTTCTTCAGGGCGAAAACTCCTAGAAATGGAGAGGGAAGCCAGTGTGCTGCCTTCCCACTGAAGCCTTGTACTAGAGGGAGCAGACTGTATAGGCATCTTCACAGTGCCATGGTCTGTGAGAATAGCGTGAGCTACTTAAAGTATTGAACTTGTAGGGTAGTGGAAAAGCCTCACACACTAAGTGCAAATCCCAGGGTGAGACTGAGCAGATGGTAGAACCTCCAAATCCAGCATTTCTTCAGCTCTGCGATAGATCCATTGAGAATTACATTTATGTGCATATTCGGATAAGCCAGCTTATTATAAACTTCCCATTTTCATCTCTGGTTGTTATTACGTGTTATACCATTAAAGATAGCAATTTTGCTCCTCCAGTTTAATTCGTCCTAACCTTCCCTTTCTCCAAGATACACACAAAGCACATGCCTCACTTCAAAATATGTTTGGTGTATGACAGATGTCAGAGTTAAAGGTACTGTAAAAAACAAAAGTCATGTTATTACTGGTATAGCATCTCATGCCTGTAATTCCAGCACTTGGGAGGCAGAGGCAGGTGGATCTCTGTGAGTTTGAGGCCAGCCTGGTCACAAAGTGAGTTCAGGACAGTCAAGGCTACACAGAGGAACCCTGTCTCGGGGGGAAAAAACCCATGTTATTCATATAGTGTATACATTATATAGTATATATCATCCATTTATAGATTGTTACTACATTTTACTCACATTGCTGATGATAAAATAAAATAGCAACTTAGAATATCCTCCCATTCAAACCAAATTAACCAAGACCAAATGTAAGGCTCACTGTCTAATCAGCTAGCATCATCTCATTAGCATAAAACAGTATACTATGCTACCATATTTCATGTCCTGAGGTCTAAAGACATCCTGTGGGTGTCCACAGAGACCACACAAGGGTCCCCCATGCACTATGGCATAGCTGACAGGTCTGGACTGAGTCCAGATGCCACCCACCTGTCATTAGATAAGGTTTATGGCATGGATTCATTTAATGACATGGCTGCAAGCATGGCACCTGTAAGAATCATCTTATTACTTGACAATTTTCCATGGCTTACAAGTCAGGCAAGCACATGGGCTCCATGGTAAGCTTATATATCAGTGAAATTAGTTGAATCAGTTCTCAAGCTCTCCGTGTGAAAAGGATGAAGTATCAAGGAAACATGGAGATTATTGCTGGCATGGTGGCGGCGGCGCACGCCTTTAATCCCAGCACTTGAAAGGCAGAGGCAGGTGGATCCCTATGAGTTCTAGGCCAGCCTGGTCTACAAAGTGAGTCTAGGAAAAAAAGGATTTGCTCATTTGCAATTAATACTTATCTACGAATGTCTCTTAAGCCACGCACAGTGGTGCACTCACAATCGCAGCCCTTGGAAAAGGATATAGACTAGTCAGGAATTCAAGGTCACCCTCGGCTATGCAGTGAGCAGGCTTGAGACAAATCTGTCTCAAGAAGACAAAAGTGTTAGGAACAGCTGGGTATGGGTTTGTACCTGTAATTTTAGCAATTGGGTTTAGGCAAAAGGGCTGCAGCAAGTTTCAGACCAGTCTGGACTGCCTTATCACACCCTTCCCCAAACAAACAAAACAAAAGATAAGAATGGTGTCATGAGGCATTTTTAAAGTCACATTACCCACAAAACCTTATCAGATCTCTCTGTCTGTCTCTCTGTCTCCATCTCCATCTCGGTCTCTGTCTCTGTCTCTGTCTCTCTGTCTCTCTGTCTCTCTCTCTGTCTTTCTGTCTCTCTCTGTCTCTCTGTCTCTGTCTCTCTGTATGTCTCTGTATCTCTCTCTCTCTCTCTCTCTCTCTCTCTCTCTCTCTCTCTCTCTCTCTCTCATTGTGTATTCTCAGTCCCAACCCTGGCCACACATTAGAAAGATTTGTGACACCATATTTGTTAAATCTGAGTAACATAGAGACTGACGGACTTACATGTTTGCAACATCCCAGGTCACTCTTCTGTGCAACCAGCGTTCTCGGAAACCTCTCCCTCTCCACAGCCCCGGATATGGAGATGTCAAGCAAGCAATCTTTTTTTTGTAGCAGAGGAAAATTCTATCCTTTTAGTGTATGCTTCTGATACAGCCTGGCCAAATCCTTTTGGTGGCTATTGTTAGTCTTGTGGAGCTTACATTGTATTTTTCAGAAGCATCCACTATGCACATAAGAAAGAGGTGTGTAAAATTTACAAAATAAATAAACAAATAAATAAAAGCTGGCTTTGGCTGGCCTCAAACTCACAGAGTTCCACCTGCCTCTACCTCCCCAAGTGCTGAGATTACAGGCATGCACCACCCGGCCCAGCTGTAAGCCTTATCTTTCATTATGCCATTTCTGTAGTTATTTTGAGCCTGTCTTTATGAGAATAATTTATAAGCCTCATCCACAAATTATGCTATCTTCCCTTGGAGAGTCTCCCAAAAGAATTACTGCTGGGATTTTGTTTGATTGATTTGTTTGTTTGTTTGTTTGTTTGTTTTATCTTTACACAGCACTGCTCCTAATTTTTACCCACTTTCACATTTTTTTGTTTTGTTTTGTTTTAGTTTATTGCACAAGGACACCTTGTCAATAAGGAAAAATAGTAGTCAGGAATTACAATAAATGACACTCCATTGGTTGGACTTTGACACGTAGGTAGCACAAACCATCACACACAAACAAAACCCTGAGCATATGCAAGCAATAACTGTTCCCTGTCCTCTGGCTGCAAACAAATGCTTTGCAAGACTCCGGGGCAGCCTTGGGGGAGCAGCATGTCTCCAGGTGGGATCATCACCTTAGCAATTGCAGTCTTTGCCTGGGAAATCAATGCGGGCCCAGGACCCACTCCCAGGTGAGTGCATGGCTTGGCTGTTTATCTCTGCAATTGTACTGTGGAATCTGTTGTTTTAGGGTTTAGTTCTTAACAGCAAAGCAGGAAAAATAAAGTTTAAGCTAAATGGTGATATATAAAACGCCCAGGATTTAAACTTTCCATAGAAGCGATCAAACAAAGCCAGGCTGTTATCTGCTGGTTTGCTACAGAAGCCTGCTGATATTCCTCGGGCTTTGTTCTAAAGATGGAACTCAAATGTTGGGACTAAGATATTCTGTTTAAATATTTAGAACTAGGAAACAAAACTGGTTGTTGCCAGTTTGTGTAGATCAGTGTTGATCAGTGTCTAGGGTCTGAGAAGTTTACAGTGAAGGAAGTTAATCTTTCTGTCCTTTATCTCAAAACCTAATACTTTTTAACTGTTGGCTGTATGCCCTTTGGTCCCTCCACATAATACTTTTTAACTGTTGGTTGTATGGCCCTTTGGCCCCCCCACATTAAGCAAAGGTTAATCATTTGCCTTCTCCTCTATGGCATCCCATGTTGTGCCCCACATTTTGTGTCCCGGGTCTTAGGGTCTAAGTGTTCTACCTGAGAATTGCCAAGTGCACATCCAATGCCTATGCTTCCTGCTCGGCCGTTCACTTCCTTCTCACCTAATCCCACTTGGGGTTGCCAAACCTTAAGCTGCGGCTTACATATGATGTGAGGGTGTGCTCGAGACTCCGTGTGCTGGAAGTTCCTCCCCATGCATGGCAGCAGAAGGAGGTGGTGAAGCCCTCAGGGAGCACAAGGTCTCCGGATTCCACAGTCCGGAATGGACTATCTCTGAGGAATGGCCAAACCTAGCGGGAGTGGCTGCTAACAGGCCTGTCGAGCCAAGCTCTTCCGCCAGCCCTTGTTTCCTTACTCACCCATGTGGCCCCTCAGCACACAGGGACTTCCCATTTTCCTTTTAGTGACCATGTTATGATACAACCACAGGAATCTTCTCCAGATGCCTGGGCCATGCTGCTTGCAATTTATAGTCATCAGAATTGTGACTAGAGTAAAACTCCCAGCTGGGTATAGTAGCACATGCCTTTAATCCCAGCACTCTGGGAGGCAGAGTCAGGCAGATCCTACAAATCTGAGACTCTCCTGTACGCATCAGGCATTCTGTGACAGCAGTACAGAACAGAGAATGACACCAAACAGATCCAGCAAATAAGTCAACAAGACAATAAAAGCACCTAGGACTGCCAGAGATGCTGACGGCATGAGGCATGAGAAGAGAAATACCCCGAATGCCAACACAGGCCTCGACACTGCTCCTCTGTCTGCATTAACCTTGACCTGTGTCCAGTGCCTCTAAGTTGTACTTAACTTGACCCTTTCTTAGGTTTGTTTTGTTTTTGCTTTTTTTTTTTTTTTTAATTAAACAACTACATTTCTGGACCATGGCTTAAAACTGAAAGGCATGGGAAAGCCACAATTGCTTTGAAGTTCATACCTTCCTGGGTCTGGCCATACTCAGTTGTTCCAGGCAGGAACAGGCAGACCCCTGGCTGGCCCCAGATCTGGCAGTTACGCTCCCCAGTTCTGCTGAGTACCAGGCACTCTCGCAGCTGTGCCCTTCAGCCTGTGCCAGAATGCCCCCACTTGGAACACTCTGTACTATATATGACAGATGGAGGCTTCAGAGACCTCAGTAGCTACAGGAGACCATTTACTTAAACAACAGCAGTAATGTTTGGAAGGGTTTCTAAGCATACACATCCACAGCGCACATCAAGCCACTATTGTCTATCAGCTGTGCAGGGTGGAATGAATAGCTCAACACCTCTGTGCCTTAGTTCCTGGTTCTATAACACACTGGTTGTGGTTGGTTCTTGTGGCCAAGATCACTCTGCCACTGTTCTAGGGCCTTAGTTTCTGGTGGTGGCCTCCAATCTTGCACATATTTTGGCTTTCTAGTTCTGTCTCTGAGCTATATATATGGTCGGTCCCCAAAACGTACCTCTCTCTCTCTCTCTCTCTCTCTCTCTCTCTCTCTCTCTTTCTCTCTCTCCCTCCCTCCCTCCCTCCCTTCCTCCTTCCCTCCTTCCCTTCTTCCCTCCCTCCACACATGCCACCCAGTCATCTTTTTTGGTTTTTCTTTTCCTTTTTCTTTTTTCTTTTTTTGGTTTTTCGAGACAGGGTTTCTCTGTGTAGCCTTGGCCATCCTGGACTCACTTTGTAGACCAGGTTGGCCTCGAACTCACAGCGATCCGCCTGCCTCTGCCTCCCGAGTGCTGGGATTAAAGGCGTGTGCCACCACACCCGGCTCTTTTTTGGTTTTTCAAAACAGGGTTTCTCTATGTAGCCTTGACTGTCCTGGACTCAATTTGTAGACCAGGCTGGCCTCGAACTCACAGAGATCCTCATTCCTCTGCCTCCCAAGTGCTGGGATTACAAGTGTGCACCACCACTGTGCCAGGATTCAAATAAGCCTTTTTACATAAGTTCTGGGGGGCCAAATTTAGGTCTTCATGTTTGCACAACAAGCATTTTACCAACAAGTCATTTCCCCATCCTCCAGATTTCTCTTGTTTTTTTTTATTATTATTTATGACTTATTTATTTATTACACATACTGTGTTCTTCCTACATGTACACCTGCACACCAGAGAGGGACATCAGATATCACTATAGATGGTTGTGAGCCACCACATGGTTGCTGGGAATTGAACTCAGGACCTCTAGAAGAGCAGACAGTGCTCTTAAGCTCTGAGCCATCTCTCCCGGCCCAGATTTCTCTTTTTATATGGACACCAGGCATACTGGATTAGGGCCCACTTTGATGATTCCATTTTAACTCAATCACCATTACCCAGATCCTATTTGCAAATAAATTCATATTCTCAGGTACCAACCACAGCTAAAAATTCCTCGTATCTCTTCCTGCTTGGGGCAAGCACACTGTTTGGAATGTGAACAGCTTACAGTGGTTTTCTTTTTCTGGAAATGTCTCTTCCTGGAGGGAAAAGAATGCAGATCTTCCTTAAATACATTTCTGGCTCACAGTTAGATCCCCTGCTGTGCTGATGGGCATTCCTTTGATCCAGCTGAGATTGAAACACTTGGAGATGTGCTGTCCTTGATAAGCACATTTCTTTTGAGAGCCTAGAAAATTCTAGGCAAACATGGCTCTGAGCTCAACCTCATAGCTCAGCTGGATGACAGGCAGGTGGTGAGTGCTGTGCACACTCAGTGCTCAAGCTACAAAGGATAATCTGCTGAGCCAGTCAAAAGGGCTGCCGAGGTAGTGCTGGGCTCAGAGGGCTGAAAAGAGGCAGAGTTATTTGAGGTCACTGGTTGCCTGTCCTAATATTTATGCAGCGTGCTTATTCAACAACACTGTTTACATAACCTTTTAGTCTCCCCGACTAATTCCTCAGAATCCTGCTTTTACTGTGCAATGGGATAGCCAGACACCTGACACAGTGAGGACAAAATAACCAGGGACCAAGACAAAAATCAGTTTGTTTTTGCCCCGTTTGACATCATTGAGTTGCTGTAGATTCAGGCAAGAATTAGGTTGTCCAATTGATGTATTTTATCTGGGTAGCTATGCAAAAAATAAATTGTGTTCTTACTAGCTCACTATTTCAAAATGTCTAAAAACGAAGCTGTTCCATCCAGAAATGATGAAACAAGCTGTGACTGCTCAGCTTATTTCAAAGATGATTTGTGTTGTCAGAGGAAACAAGCAAAGAGACGAGAGCAAATGGCACTAGCCAAGTGCATTCTAAGCCAGTGAGAGTTTGGCTTGGAATAAGTGGTGCAGTTCTTCATTTGTTTCCCTTCTGTAAATCATAATAAATGCCACTTATTATTCAAAGTCAAAATAAAATGCTTATGTGAAAATGAGCTAAGAAAATAGCAAAATAAAGCCTGCCATGGATAAGCAGGTAAAGGCACTTGACACTAAACTTGATAACCTGAGTGGGTTCACCAGTATCCACATGATGAAAGAAGACAACTGACCCAACCACAGAATCCTCCGACCTCCATATGCACACTGTGGCAATACTCTCTCTATAAGCAAATAAATAAATAAATAATAGATGTTTGTCTAAAAACTTGATGTATGAGAAATGAAAAGTAAGAACAATAACTTGAAGTTTAAATATTTTTGTTGTTGTTGTTTCATTAAAACAACTTGACACTTATAAGCTGAATTGTGTTAACATAAAATCAAAATGTTGAAGCCCTGATTAATGCTCAAAATTTCCCTATGTGACTATATATGTTGCATTTTAAAATATAATTACAAGGCCAGCCTGATCTACAAAGTGAATTTCAGGGCAGCCAGAACTACACACTGAGAAACCTTGTCTCAAAAAACAAAAGGAAACAAAATAAAAAGAGTAAATTTGAACACAGATGGAGGGAAGACCACATAAAGATATAGGGAATCCAGTCCCAAAGGATACAACTGCAATACAACTCTCAAACTTTAGGTTCAGGGACCATTGTATACCAGGGGCAGAAAAAGTGTAAGAGCAAAACTGACAGTTTGCTGAGATACTGTGTCTCTTAAGAACATCAGAAGCTGCTATGAACATTGTTGAGCAAATGTCCTTGTTGTATGATGGAACGTCGTTTGCATATATTCCCAAGAGTGGTATGGCTGGGTCCTGAGGTAGAGTTATTACCAATATCCTGAGAAATGACCAGATTTATTTCCAAAGTGGCTGTACAAATTTGCACTCCCACCAGCAACGGAGGAGTGTTCCCTTTTCTCCACATCCTCGCCAGCATGACCAGGTACCTTAGTTTTACAATGAAGCTTAATTGTCTAGGGGTTAAGATGTTTTTAGGTCTAGATAGGCATTCTAAGTTGATAACGACAATATGTGGTGGAGATTGATTTACATTCAGAATTTTAGATGCACCAAGATAAGAAAGATGTCTTCTTCAAGGCTGTCAAATACAAATAGCCTAAACACTAAGAATGTAACATTTATATAATTCCTGATTGTGTCATGGTTCTTCTTGCCATAGGTAATCTAGTGTATATGTGTAATAATATAAATGTATATGTACAAAAACAAAATAATTTTTTAAAAAAAGGACATCAGAAGCAACACCCATCCACTCTCACCAACATGGTTGCCTAAACAAGGACACCAATAGACACGCTGACGTGCATGGGGGAGAGCTTGTGAGACCTTAAACCTGCACAAAGAACTGTGGGCAACTAGAGAGTGCTGAGAGTGGGAGAAATACTCTTCATCAGGGAAGAGCACACTGTCTGCCCTAAACCAAATGGTCATCCCTGAAAACATACATACAAGTAACCTTACATAGACTCAGAAGGTTGCATGTATTTCCGTATTTAGGAATATACATGTATATACATATGTATATCTAACAATTACCAAAAGAGGCCATGAGTTTAAAAGGGAGCAAGAAGGAATGTATGGAACAGTTTGGAGAAAGGGAAGGGAAGAAGGAAATTATATGACCATCTCCAAGACAGTGAATGATACCTCAGAGACCAGCCCTACTACACCTGCTCTCACATTTCCCCTATCTAGAACTGTGGGGGGAAATTAGGTTTCTACTGTTTGAGTGACCCAAGCAAATTAGTACACAGAGTCTAAGCTCTAGAGAGGGCTGTAAAGCCAGTACCCAGGAAAAGCATGTGATCTTCAAACGTCTTCTTCTGAGGGTAGGATATGTTATTTAAGGAATGAATTCAAATCACAGTCCAGGAGGGCAATAAAAGATCAAATGTAAAGACTGAGTGTTTTGTACTAAGTCCAAACTGTGAGTTAAACTGTTAAAGCAGAAAGAGTCCTTAAGGAAGATGTTAAGAAGGAAATGAATAAGTGCAGACATAGTTAACAAGGGGCTAGTAATGCAAAGAGCATTTGAGACTGCATACAAGCAAGGCCAGGATCACTGCAGCAGGGTTTAGTCACCAATGTGTGGGCAGATGAAAGAACTTCTCCTCACCCCCAGTTGTTGCTTAGGATCTAGTTTTACCCAGTAAAGAGCTAATACTCCCTTTGGAGTATTTCAGTGGGTTTGAACTCCTAAGCATGACTCTCTAATATTCCACATTTCCAGTTAGGAGATAAAGGGCTCTCTGGTCTATAAGGTGGTTTCAGAAACCAAAGAAGGAATCACCCTTGGGGAAATGCTTGAACAAAGTGTCAACATGGTCACCTAAGTGAGTAATGGAGAGATGGGAACTTATTGTCAAGTTTCCGGCAACAAGATATTGAAATGGATCATGGGGTTGTAAAAATATAATTTCTGAAACCAGTGATGATCAGTTCAGTGACATGTTTAAGCCAAGTCTGGATTGTGCTGACAACAATGAGCACTCCCACACTTATATTTATTCCACACTCTTGTTACCATGGATTTCATCAGATATTGACAAGAAGGATTTTTATTTTTTTTAATATATTTTATTAATTTATTCATATTACATCTCAATGGTTATCCCATCCCTTGTATCCTCCCATTTCTCCCTCCCTCCCCTCCCCTTCCCTATGACTGTGACTGAGGGGGATCTCCTCCCCATGTATATGTTCATAGGGTATCAAGTCTCTTCTTGGTAGCCTGCTATCCCTCCTCTGAGTGCCACCAGGCCTCCATATCCAGGGGATGTGGTCAAATATGGGGCACCAGAGTTCATGTGAAAGTCAGTCCCCACTCTCCACTCATCTGTGGAGAATGTCCTGTCCATTGGCTAGATCTGGGTAGGGCTTCGAAGTTTACTGGACTTAGTGTTCTTGGCTGGTGCCGTAGTTTGCGCAGGACCTCTGGGCCCAGATCTGCCTGTCATAAAGTTCTTCTTGTAGGTTTCTAGGACCCTCTGGATCCTTCTATTTTCCCATTCTCCCTTGCTTCTCTCACCTAAAGTCCCAAAAGGAAGTCTTCCCCTCTGTCCTACTTTCCTGGTAAGTGAAGACTTTCATGAGACAAAGCCCTTAGGCTAGTGTCTAGATATAAGTGAGTGTATACCATTTGACTCTTTCTGCTTCTGGGTTAACTCATTCATTATGATCACTTCTAGTTCAATCCATTTGTCCACAAATTTCGGGAATTCCTTGTTTTTAATAGCTGAGTAGTATTCCATAGTGTAAATGTACCACAGTTTCTTTATCCATTCTTCAACTGAGGGACACTTAGGCTGTTTCCATGTTCTGGATGTTATGAATAAGGCTGCTATGAACATGGTTGAGCATATGTCCCTGTTGTGAGCTGGAGCATCTTCTGGGTATATTCCAAGGAGTAGAATAGCTGGGTCTTGAAGAAGCCCTATTCCCAGTTTTCTGAGATAGCACTAGATAGATTTCCAAAGTGGCTGTACTAGTTTGCATTCTCACCAGCAATGAAGGAGTGTTCCTCTCACTCTACATCCTTGTCAGCATGTGGTGTCGCTTGAGTTTTTGATCTTAGCCATTCTAATGGGTGTAACATGGAAGCTCAGAGTTGTTTTGATTTGCATTTCCCTGATGACTAAGAATTTTTAAACATTACTTGAACATGAGAATCCCCTGAGTAGCTTTTCAAAGCATGTCTAGCTATAATTCATCCTTGGGGATACTGATGTAATCAATAATATAATAGAGGTACATAAATTTATTTATTTAGTTGGGAAGCTGAACTCAGAAGCTTGCACTTGCTAGTAGGGCACTCTACCATTGATTTAGATCTCCACCACAGTTTTTATTTATTTATTTATTTATTTGTTTATTTATTTATTTATTTTTATTTTAGGTATTGTTATTTTGCCTACATGTGTGTCTGTGTGCCACATGCATGCCTGATGATCTCTAAGACCAGAAGAGGGCATCCAATCCCCTGGAACTGGAATTACAAATGGTTGTAAGCCTTTGTGTGGGTGCTGGAAATTGAACTAAGGTCATCTGGAAAAGCAACAACTGCTCATAACCACTAAACCATCTATTAACTCTCCAAATTACTATTTTTAATATTTAAAGATTATGAAATGTAACCAGTATAGAACACAGAGTGTATCTATAATGGCTTGTTGAGACCCTTCAATGCCAAAGATGCTTTAATGGAAAATTTCGAGCAGAGAATGCCTCAGCTAGGCAACTTTAATATACACCAACACGCTGGGCGTGGGGAACGCCTTTAATCCCAGAACTCTGGAGACAGAACCTGGTCTACAAAGTGAGTCTTTGACATCCAAGGCTACACAGAGAACCCCTGTCTTGAAAACCAAACAAAAAACAAAAACAAACAAAAAAATACATTAACACTTCAGCTTATAGAAAAAGACATTCTGCTAGGAGTTTTTGGCACATGTGTTACATATTTTTTAACCTATATTGAAAGTGAGGGCTAATCCTAGATAGTATGGGTTGGCCTTAAATCCAAGTTTTGAAAGTGGCTGGTTACTCCCATAACATTTATACCACTATTGCACTATCTGACCAGGTGAGTCATTATTGTAGCTCACAATGTTCATAACTTAGTGATACAGAGGATTACTTTTCTCCTTCAGTTGTGTACAAAACACCTTCCAGGGATTCATAGCTAGCCACTAAAGATGAAGCTACCAGTTGAGTACCAGCTAGATTCCTCCATGCTGTATGACATAAGCATGTAATGTTTTCTGTCATAGGGTCTTACTTTCAAGTTGTAAAGCATGACCAAGAGTTTCAGACATAGCCTGTAATTTGTTGAGGCGGGGCACCTACAAGATCCTATTGGGTAACAAATCAAAAGATGTAAGTCTTCTGGTACTGACTGCTTCGTTTGAGAGTATATGATACCCTAGTTGAGACAGTGTCTCTGTATTATAGGGTAGCTCCACTTAAACTCCTTTGATATATGCATATATTTTAGGAAGTGCCTACAGTAGTAGGTTTCCATATGACTTTTGTTTTGTTTTGTTTTTGATTTTGAGACAGGGTTTCTCTGTGTAGCCTTGGCTATCCTGGACTCATTTTGTAGACCAGGCTAGCCTCGAATTCATAGATATCTGCCTGCCTCTGCTTCCCTAGTGCTGGGATTAAAGGTGTGCGCCACCATGCCCAGATTTCCATATGACTTTCTCAAAAGTACTTTAATGTTAATTATTACCCTACTCTTCCATTTTTTTTCCGAGCCAGCAGTAATGGATGGAGTCTCCTTTTAAGCCTTGGGTTTCTCCTATTTCTTTTTTCTTTATTCCTCAGTGAACAAGTCTTCTTATAAGATATCCTGTGATTAGAAGGAGTCCACTAAAAAGCAAAGAATTGTGCCTGCAAAGTTTCTTTTGCTGTGTAAATAACATATTCATAGAGTCCAAGGATTTTAAACATCTCTGGGAGCCATTCTCCACACCATATTGGAAAACTTGAGGCTCGTCACATATGTAGGCTTTCTAACTATTGAAGAATTTTCAGTAGGGGCAGGATAACATTAAATTTGCTTTTCTAAATGATCCCTCTGGATGCTGTAGGCAAACAAAGTCAGCTAGAAGAGATGTTATATTAGTGTAGACCAGAAGAACATCTGGAAGACATTAGAAAGTAAAGATGGATTGAAAAATTATTTACAAGACTGCCAACAACAGGTTTCAGTGCTCGAATAGATGTCAGAGATGAGGAGGGAGAACAGAGAATTCGACAAGTAACACCCAGTCTCTGGCTAGGATAACTCATAAATGAAAGAGCTGCCCTGAAAGAAAAGGAAAAATAAAGAGTTCATTTGGGAAAACATTGAGGTCAATGGGCTTCGAAGATGTCCAAGTACAGATATAGAATTGAGAATTGGATGCCAAAATTTAAACTTCAGGAAAGATGTCTGGACAGCACGTTTATCTCTGTCTGGGTGTCATTAGCACACATGTGCAAACCATGGATCTGGGAGGACAAGAGAGGGAAGGGGAGGAGGAGGGGAGGGAAGGAAAGGGGAGGGGAAGGAAGGAGCACCTCAGTGGCAATACTTCAATGAATACCCAGCATGTGAAGGACGACAGAGGAGGAGGATCCTATAGAGGAGAGGAAAGCAATTAAAAATAGCAGAGAAAAGGAGTCTAGTGCTGCTCAGCCTAGGAAAATAAATGGTGGAATATTTGGTCATAAAAGGGACATCTGTATCATCCCCTTCCTGGACTGTGGGACATTGAAGAAGAGCCATAGGATGGGGAGATATCCAGCAAAAATATGTCTTTTGGACATGACATGACATGAACCACTGCAGCTGTGGCTATCTGCACAGTCCCTGAACAAAACTGGGCCCATCATTATGGACGAGTAGGGCCCTTCTCTGGGGGGACTATTGGCAGTTAATGGCTTCTGAGGGAAAGAGACTCATTTTTTTCAGTGGTGTAGCCAGTGATAAGTTGCTCATATTCCAGACAGTAACCTCCCACCCACAGTCATGAAAGCAACTTTAATTAAACTGAGTGGGTCACACACAAAAGAAGACACGAAAGCAGAAGGAGGGCTGGTTCTGAAGCAGAGTTTCTGCGGTGGGGCGGTGGATAAGAGAGAGAAGAATGGGGTTGAGATGACTACACACCATCATGGATGACTATGAGACTGCCAAGGGATTAAAAATAGAATAAAAGGAATAACTGTCTTAAAAAGCAACAAGGCCAACTGTAGTAGACGGCAAGAGGAAGCCAATAAGATAAGGACTGGAAGTGAGTGAGCCACATGACAGTCATCACTGATGAGCAAGGCCAGGATGCATGGGGCACGTGAATTGGAAAATGGTTGAGAGGTAAGGAGATAGATGAGAGTGCAGGCTACCTTTCAAGAAATTTGCAGGGAGAGAAAACATGAAAGATTTTGAAATGGCTCAAGAAGAATGGTTGTCTGAAGAATACGAGACTTATTGAGAAAGAGAGAGAGAGAGAAAAAGGTATTTATTGCACTCTTAAAAAATGTGTTAGTTAGCATTAAGGGTGTGAGAGAGATGAAATAGCTGACAGAAACTGAGGAGTGTGGAGAGGGTGGCTTGCCTGTTCATTGGCTTATTTAATGTAATATGTTGTATTACAATTGTAGGTAAATGATTATGAAGAGGAATCTGTCTTTTGTTTGTTTGTTTGTTTGTTTGTTTTGTTTTTTGAGACAGGGTTTCTCTGTGTAGCCTTGGTTGTCCTAGACTCGTTTTGTAGACCAGGCTGGCCTCAAACTCACAGTGATCTGCCTGCCTCTGCCTCCCGAGTGCTGGGATTAAAGGCGTGCGCCACCACGCCCGGCTCTATGAAGAGGACTTTAAAATGGAAAAGACCCCCAGGGAATCAGCTTCAGATTTGGAGTTGAGCTCTAGAACACTCTTATGGAGAGAATGACCCTACCTGAACCTCTTCCTAATGTTAGAATCTTGATAGAAGGCCAGAGTAGGAAAGCAGAGGTAAAATGTCTGTAGGACTCTTACGGCATAGCTTCTGTTTGTTTTGCTGTGTCTCTTTCTTATCATTTAGTGGGTTAAGTACTCAAGGTGGGGCTGTGACAAGAAGAGACACAAATAGTAAACCAAGGAAACAGCAACAGTTCAAGACTAGAGTGCCTGAGAAAAGGCCAAGCACTGTGCCTGGTCATGAAGGGGAAGCTGTAAGTGCTAAAACACATGATGCTAAGACTCAAAAAGATCATGAACAATTCTCGAAGTGAACTGTGAAGCAGAAAAGCATCTATTTTAGAACATAAGCATGGGATTCGATGGGGGAGGGGTGATTTATGGGTTGTTTGCTGCAGGGGTGGCTGGGCTGGATGGATTAAGTTTGCAAGAGAGCCAGGCCACTCCAGGCTTTGCCAGCCTCTCATGAGGTGAGAGGCACAAAGAAAGTGACACAAGAGTTCCTGGCCCAATGAGTCCATCACATACTTGGAAAAAAGATGAGTCAGTCTGAAATGCTTGTCAGGACACCTTGTTGGCGTTCTCACCAACATCATTACTGCTATTGTTGAGAAGTTAGAATTAAACAAAAGGATGAATTGGAAATACAAGACACTGTGTACATGGAAGACACAGTAAAGAATATGGAGTGGGCTGGAGAGATGAATCAATTGGTAAAGTAAATATATACATGAAGACCTGAGTTCAAATCCCCAGGCTACTACTTATGGCGAGTTATGGTAGGGTGCATCTGTAAGTCAACTTGAGGAGGGGAGGGGATAAGAACAAGTAGATCTGCAGAGTTGGCTGGCTACCCAGTTCAGCTAAGTCTATGAGTTCCAGAACTGACGAGAGACCCTGTCTCAAAATAATAAAATAGAGAATTACTGAAGAAGACATCTGAAGATTTCTTGCCTCAACTACATGCACACACACATGCATATGCATATACACCCAGACACATTCACAAACATACACACACATATACATGTAAGTATGCATGTATATATGTGTTATGTATATGGATAAGCAGTATGATTTAAGAAGGGAAAAGTAGTGAATATGTAAAATTGGTTTTGGAAGGCTTCTTGGAAAGAGTGTACATGATGGTCATTTTAAACTGATACCTTTTAATCTTCATTATAGCCAAGAGCCAACACAAAAAACAGACTCCGTGTTACCCATAGACTGTAGATTGAGCCACTGGAGTGAATGGTCACAATGTGATCCTTGCCTCAAACAAAGCGTAAGTATTTGACTCCATCCACCCCAGCTTCTCAATTAAAAACTGATATCTTCAGGGAAATGGCTATGAGGCGGGGACCCCTCAGAAACAAATTCCCACCTAGAAAGAGGTAATCATTGAAATGAATGTGGCTGATCTGATCAGGAGACCTGCATGTTGAACAGTGGACTGGGTAAGGTTTTGTATTACTTCATGTGTGTAAGACTCCACAATCTAGAAAGCAAAGTACAATAATACTGTCAATGGCGGTTTCTCCCATCTCCCTCTTAAAATCATGGACCCTTTGGGTATGAGGCCTGAAGTGATGTAAGTGTTGCCTTATTCCAGAAGTTCTCAACCTGTGGGTAGCAATCCCTTTCAGGGAGGGTTGTCAAACAACCCTTTCAGGGGGATCGCCTAAGGTCAGCTGAAAGCACAGATGCTTACGTTGTGATTCATAGCAGTAGCAAAATTACAGTTATGAAGTAGCAACAGAAATAATTTTATGTTTGGGGTTCACCACAGCATGAGGAACTGTACTAAAGGGGTCATAGCATTGGGAAGATCATAATCCACTTTTGCATTGGGAAATATAATATTTTCAGATGTTTTTGTTGTTGTTTGATTGATTGATTGGTTGATTGATTGATTGTTTACAGTTTCGCTCCAGAAGCATTGAAGCCTTTGGACAGTTTCATGGGAAAAGCTGTGTTGATGCTCTGGGAGAGAGACAACATTGTGAACCCACTGAGGTGTGTAAGGAAGCACAGGAAGGCTGTGGGAGTGACTTCCAATGTGGAACAGGTAATCTGAGATCCCAGTTTCTCTCTGTGGTATTCTATGTAGACTTGTGAGTGAAAATAAATAAACACATCTCCATAGATAGACATAATTCCAAGTGTAACGGCTCCCCAACAAGGTCTAGCTAAATAGTCTCTAGGAAGAAGTTGAGGCTGCCTCGCACTCATTTCCAATGTTAAAGTGCCTTTGCTGACTTCAGCAAAAGAGAAACCTTATAATTACACATAGTGTGTTCCCTGGTTTTGGCTGCAGGCAGATGCATAAAGAGGCGACTCCTGTGTAATGGTGACAATGACTGTGGAGATTTTTCAGATGAGGATGACTGTGACAGTGATCCACGACCCCCATGCCGTGGCCGAGTGGTTGAAGAATCTGAGCTGGGAAGGACAGCAGGCTTTGGGTTTGTATTTCACGTGAATCTTTCCAGGTGGAAATGGCCTCCAACTCTGTCACCATGACAAAGATACATGGAAGGACTTATGTGAAGGGCACAGATGATGGAAACTTTGGTTTGTATTCTTTGGGGGGGGTGACATTTAAGGCCCTTGGAATATTAAGTTATTATGTATGGATGGCCTCAGCAAGGGTCTGTTGCATGTTCAATGCCATCAGTAGGGGACAGTGCAGCTCATGTACAAATGTCAGGAAGACCACAGCAACAGATGTGACACATTAATGTTTAGAACTAAATGGCCCATAGCAGGTGCGTCATTTCCACTAAAGCATCTGAATTCCTGGGATGGCTGTCTTCCACTAGAATGTTTCTTGAACCAATACCTGATTATAAGTTTTGAGGAGATTCAATAATTCTGGAGTTGGGCTAGAAGAAATAAGATTAAAAAACTAGGTTATGATGCCAGAGGGTGAAAGGGTTTGGGGGTCTCATTGTAGAGAGCTAACAGACATCTCATCCTCCACACAAAATGAAGGGACTTTGGACTGGGAACACTGAAGTCAGTCTAGGAGTTTGAACTTAGAACGATTGAAAGCATAGAGAATTCTGGGGATATCTGTGCTCCAGGAATTGGGAAGATGACAAATCAGAGGTCCTGTTCTGTTCCATTCCAGTTGCAAGGCATTCCAGGGACATTCACTGCTTAGTTTATTTAACTATCTTGAACTGGGTAAGTTTTTCCCTGACAGAGATACAATTGTTCTCACATCTTGCAAAGCACTGCCAGAAGTAAATGGTTCTATTTCACCGTCTATTGTATGATGAGTTTCTTTATTCTTATGGTTTCATTCTAGACTCACAATCAATGCTCAATAAATTCTTCATAGGTAGATAAACAAGATAATTATTTAATGAGTAAAAAAAACTATTTCTAGGGGCCTTCTGAAACACAGGTAATACCAGGTAAGGTGGAAACTAAGTTGCTAGGATGAAATTTAGGAACGGAAGTCCAGAATTGGATTGAAGACATAGAGAAGAAAACAGACAGCAGAAGCAGTAAGAACAAAGCTAATAGAGAAACTAGAAGGACAGAATTTCTTGGCTACAGTGACTCTCTTATAGAAAATATTTAGGAATCTCTAAAGAACACCTGAATTGTCAGTACTTGCAGAGGACAAAGGTGGAGGGTGCTTTGCCACTAGCTGTTAGAGGCTAGTAATGTTGATGTTGAGTATCCTGCTGCTCACAGCCCCACACTGTCAGTGGTGCTGAGGCCAAAAAGCCCTGCACTGAGGACTGGTTCCTCCATATTGGATCTGGCTGAAAGTAAAGGTGTCTTCTCTCTGAGGTCAGAGGCAACATCCATTTAATGAATGTAAGAGCAAACTACTAGGAAAGCAAGAGTCAGGCACAAGAAAAAATGTTCCACACACCATTTATTCACTTCATAAAATCTTACCCAAATGGCTTTCAATTATTACCCATAGTGCCTTTGGCCCTTAGCTTAAAAGCTGTGTTCTTTGTGAATCAAATGGATTGTCTTAGGCTAGGAATCTCAGTAAATTGCAGTTAACAGTACAGGGCTGTCCAAAACCTTTCTAACCAGATTGCTATGAGCTCAAATTATCCTAAGCCCTGTCTGCATCTTTCCTCAGGGGGAAAAATTTTTTATATCTAATCTCAATGAAAGAACTTGAAACAGAGAATCACATATGTTATTTATTCTCACTCAATGCAAATTTATAGTTGTCTACAGGGGGAAGAATACAGAAATGTTGGCCTACTTAACTGAAAAAAAAAAACAGTCATTCATAATTTATTGGTTTCCTTTGTTCAGAGAAAAGAAAAATTTGTAACTTGGCATTTGCAAGCAAGTCTCCTAAGAAAGCATCCTAGAGAACTTGCCTTTCCTACACTGCGGGGTGGTGCTGGGGAACATCCTAGCGCTGAGCTGTGGAGGCTGAGGAGGGGCCCAGCTATGGAAAAGGTCAGCTGCAGACATGGGGAACATCACAAGGCTGAGCCATAGAGGCTGAGGAGGGGCCCAGCTACAGGAAAGACAAGCTGCAGGAATGGAAAGCAAGGCAGGGCCTTTCCGAATCAGTCTATCGACAGTTTTATTGAACTTCCTACTATTACAAGCAAAACCCCTAACAAATTTAGTCTTTATTTATAAAAGCTACTACTGTCATTTATATAATGTCTTGAATTTTTCATACATTCTGTTCCTAGAGATTGTCATAATGATCCTTTGACCTTGTCAGGGGAGATTCTATATTCACTTTGTAAAAAAGAACTAAGTGAAATAATTTAAGCCATTTGTTGAGTGTTTTGGAGAACTAAACCCAAGTTTCTCTGTATCACATAAGGCCATATTTTCTCCACACTGCCACTTTACCCTCTCCTTCCCAACACCCCTGCACTTCCTTACACTTCTTCAAGCCCTAGAGTCAATTTCCTGTGTGCAAGGTGAAAAATAAGCTTGCAAAATGATAGTCTGTGGACCAATCAGATGGCTCAGTGGGTAAAGACACTAGCCACCATGGATGACATCCTAGGTGTGAGTCCTGGGACTCAACTTCTGCAGGTTGTCTTCTGACCTCCAAGCTTGCTCCATGATAACTGTATCACATACACAAATAAATAAATAAATGCAATAAAAGATGAAACTCCTTAAGTAGCTATTTATTATTATTCCTATAAATTTAATACTTGGGAGGCTAAGGCACGAGAATCATGTGTTCAAAGGCAACCTTGACTGTGCAGCAAGACTCCATCTCTCTCCTCTCATATATATGTGTGTGTGTGTGTGTGTGTGTGTGTTTATGTATATATATTCTATCATATTATATAATATTATTATAAGTTATATATTAATATATTTGGAGTATAAGAATTGCCACACAGGGTACTCCAGTACCAATCTCAGTGAGATGTTGATGGTTTATTGAGTTAATGTACACCCACAAGACAAGGCTGACTGCAATCATGGCCACAGAAAGGACTCAGGAGCTTGACTGTGACACCAGCCTGTCTCTAAGGCAGGCCCCTTATAAGAAAAACCATAATCAAGTAACCAGGTGGAGGGCAGCATTACAGAATTTTGATTAGCTAACCACAAGAAGAATTGATTTTGTTCCAAATACATTGCGTCCAGATAGCTGGACAAAGCATTTAAGGCTGATTTACTAGGATATAGAGTTGGGGACTTTGTAGTTTCCCATTGTTCTGGGGGAAAGGAACATAGTAGGGCATTGTGGCTTTGTTTAAGTAGAAAAATATCATTAATTCAACCGGAATGTTCAATATTGTAAGTAAGCAGTAAGTAAAAGGTTGTTCAAGCTCCCAGGCAGGCAGAGCCCAAGAACCTGAACTTAATTTCACTTTATGATCAAAATGGAGACTTAAAAACAAAATGGCGCTGGGTGTGGTGGCTCATGTACCTTTAACTTCAGCACTCAGGAGGCAGAGGCAGGCATATCATTGTGAGTTCAAGGCCAGCCCTGTTCCAGGACAGCCAAGGCTGTTACACAGAGAAACCCTGTCTCAAAAAAACAAAAACACAAAATGGCTTATATTATGCTAAAGATAAAAGCTGGTGTTAATAGGGAAGCTACATTTTAAACAGGTTATAACAATATAATAAAATCTATATATTATATATGTATAGGTAGAAAGATTACAGATATATAAACAGTAGAATGCTTTGAATTGGCTAATCAACCATTAATATCTAGAAGTTCTAAGCTAATATGCTGTTCTATTATTATAAACTTCAATTCTATGCACTTTAGATATTTATAATAAGCCTCCATTATTCTCACATAGATTCAGACTATATGTGAAATAAAGGTGACGGGGGTTGTAGTAGTTACTTTTCTGTAGCTATGATAAAAATATTAGGAATTTATTTGGGTTTACACTTCCACAGTAAGAGGCGAGAAGACATAGCATCAGGCGAGTATAGTGGGAGAAGCAGGAAGCTGAGAGATTATAATCGACCTCAAGAAAGAAACACACACAGAGAGAGGTGGAAATAAGGAGATGCTGTATAACCTCTAACCCTGACCCCAGTGTCATGCTTCCTCCAACAAGGCCATGCCTCCTCAGCCTGCGGGTGAGTTCCTCACTGAGACAACCACAGGAACAAAGTCGCAAGTCAGAGCAACATGCTTAGGAACTGCTTCTCCACAGTTCAGTCTGGGAAACCCCAATGGATCCAATCTACTGTTTTATACACTCACACTTTCTATGTGGGCAAGTCACAGGGACGTGATGTCATTAATTAATCTTTATACATTTGAAGGACTCTTTCATATAAGTTGCTACTCTGGCAGAATTCCATTGTATTACCAATGGTTCAGACTTTTGTCTTGTAGGCATCTGAGATCCTCCACAAATGTTCGGGGAAGTCCTCCAACCCATCTTGCATTCATTGAGAAAGCACAAATCAAACCCAGCTGTAAATGATGTACAATATGTAAGAAATTACTTCTTTGTGATCTAAGCATAACTCCACTTCTGTGAAGGGAGCTTTCTTGTCAGTTCACCTGGGGAACTGGAGCTGCCTGTGGCTCTGGGGCAGCTGTGGAAGTAGCCATCTCTAAACACTGCCAAAGAACACGTTTTTCTTAAAATTTCCCAGGTGATGACTTTTCTATTCATGAGCACTTTTTATGTTTCTTGGCAGAAAAATATTGGCTCATTTTAGACTAGACTGGCTGTCTCTGTAGGAGTGGAATCAAGTCAAAAGGTTTTGAAACATTTCTTCCTTAGTGGTGCTTTAGACTTTATTGGCTTCTGTAGCTTTCCAGATGGGTCCAGCCAACTGGTCAATGTGATATTCTGTTAAACAGTATCCTTCAAAGTAGGTTGTGTATAGCAAAGGGCACACAAGATCCTTCCACGGGAGTGTCAAGTAAGCTGTAAGGTAATACGTTCTTCTGATATTAATTATATAACTTATCTAACAATGAGACTTAACCTCCATTATGTACTTGGTTGTTTGTTTTTTGTTTTATAAAATTGGTAAGTGTGAATATGCAACTGCTTCATCCTTTCTTGCATTTATTTAGATTTATTTATTATTATGTACACAGTGCTCTGCCTGCATGCACACATGCAGGCCAGAGGAGGGCATCAGATCACATGATAGATGGTTATGAGCCAATACATGGTTGCTGGGAATTGAACTCAGGACCTCTTAACCTCTGAGCCATCTCTCCGGCCACTATTTTTTGCATTTTTAAGTTCAGCACTATGTTTTAAGATATGAACTTGCTATGTAGCTTAAGATCACTGTTTGTGCCACTGTGCCAGGCTGTATGTGATGCTAGAGACTGGCATGGCTTCATTCTTGTAAAGCAAATAATCTATCGACTGGAGTACATGCCACCAGGCTTCTAGAAGCTTTCCCACACCACTTATTATCTACCTGGATCTTCCAAAAGCCAAATAGCCTCTCATCCACCTCACTAATCCTACAGGGTGGAAAACTCAAGATCCGATTCCAGATCTTAGGGCTCAGTTATACCCTGATGCCTTAGGAATAAAATAGTCTCCATTTTTAAACTAACTATGATCAATAACAAGTTAATGAACTATAAATAATTTTTAATAAAAGACTATTTTACGTGCAATCTCTTTGATAGGTAAGACCAACAATTGAGTGACATTACAATATCAAAACACCTTGACTCTTATCTACTTATATGAATAAATTTATCATCATTTACATTTATAAAATGAGAAGTAAAAGTAATATTAGCATTGAGCCCTGAATCTTATTAGCACTAAGTAACATTTATCCACAGATGAAGACATTTATATATTAATTTGAAAGAAGCTGAGTTAATTTCACTGGAATAGCTTTCTAAGACAATTTTGCTTGATTTGGTAACGACTTAAAATTTTTTGCATACTTATATACCACTTACAATGAGTTTTAATACTTACACTCTATACTCAAGGATATTTAATGTTTAAAATATTCAGTTAATATCTTTTGGTGCAACATAGCATGAAAAAGTGACCAACAAGATTATTCAGTATAAATTAAACTGTATTTTATTTTCAGTTAAAATTCTTTAGGAAAATGATATGTACAATCACTATGCCATTTATATATAATAGAGTTAATTTTCAGTGTAGACAGTAATTATATTTTAATAACTATTCATAGCCTGATGGGAAATTATATCTTTTGCAACTTTTTAAGCCTCACTAAAAATGTTTAGGAGGGCATAGCTAAACAAATTCCTTTAGAGGGTTCACAAGTAAGAACACTACCCCTAAAGTGTGCCACGTGTAGGATCTTGCCCACACCATGCCTCCTGTGCTTCCAGAACCACCCTAGTTTGCACACCCTGTCAAAACCCAAACCAAACATTTTCTTCTTGAACTCCTTTTAGAATTGTCCCATATGATCTCTTCCTTGTATAACATGGGCCTTATACAGCATTCATTTATACTACTTATTTGACACAATACATTCTTTCCAAACAAAATTTTAAATATATAATTATATGCCCTACCCCCAACTTCCAAGCAATTTTTCTGGAAGTCAATTGTGTATTAACTATATCCATATCACATGACCCCCGATTATTATAAACATATAGATATAGTAATTAGTCCCCCAAAAGATAATCATTAGAAAGGAAGGTCAATTTCATCATTCACTGAAGGAGTCTCTTTAATGCAGGTGCATCTACATTGTAAGAAAAGGTTCACCATCACACAACATGTAGTTGAAGCTCTGTTTAAGACACAAACACATTATCCATTCTTTCCACTGCTGCAAGATTTCAAGGTGGAAGAATTGTATCCAACCTTCAGTGAATGAAGACAAGAAGTGACTATTACAAGCCAGGGCTTGACAGGCAGCTCTGCTTTTGAGCTGCAATGGCTGGGTTGGCACTGCTTTCCACTTTGGTTTGGTGAAATGCTGGGGCTGTCCTTCCACTACAGAGCCATGATGTTGCTTTCTTGGGAGCTTCATATTGAGTTAAAATATGCTATGATTTTTAAGTTTTCAAAATCTACCTGTTGGTAATATTCCTGGTTTTATTTTATTTTTGTTTTGTTTTGCATCAGCAATAGGCTTATGGTAAGCCATCCACACTCCAACAAATTACTCCTGAATCCAAAATACAGATTTATAATCTTGTTAATTGGAGTTAGGTATGTGATCTAGAACAATGGACAGAGTTTGTGCTTGGGGAGTTGTAGGTGTATGGAACAAATTTCCATGTTGGCATCCTGGGCTCAGAGCCATCTATTGTGCATACCGCCTACATAGCAATGACCGCATTCCTCAGACCAGCAAAGGTGAACCTCACAAAGAGCTAAGGGTTTCTAATGTAGACATTGTTTTTAAGGCTGGAAGTCGAATGTAACTTTTGTGTATCAGCTAAAGGGTATTTCTGTCTATGAATTAAAGTTTGTCAGATAAAAATTTCTTGCTGACAGTGGAGGTGCATAGAACTTTTGAGAATATCTTGCTTAGGCTCTGATTTTTTTTTTTTTTTTTTTTTTTTTGTATGCTCATCTTGGAAAGTCTAACAAGAATAATATAATCCTGGGGGAGGAGTGAGATTCTAGACAAGCAGTGAGACAGCTGGAGGAAAGCTTAAGAAAATGAGAGAGGAATGGAAGGATACAAGGGATGGGATAACTATTGAGATGTAATAGGAAGAAATTAATAAATATAAAAGTAAAAAAGAAAGAAAGAGAATGAGAGAGAAAAAGAGCCCTGGATGTTGATTCATAGATGAAAAATTGCATGCATGTAATTATACTGCCCCCTGGGTGTTCTGCTCTCAAATAATTCAAATAGTTGGTATTACAGCCTTGGCATTTGGTTTTACTCATGGACGTGAGGTAGAGGTACAGCCTTAGCACTAAGACTTCAGGAGCCAGATGGTCCCATGTGCCCCACTTACTTCCTTTCTTTTCTGTGCTCTTAACAGTGCCCTAGGTGCCAAAGGGTTTACAAGACACTCCTAAGGCAAGCTTTCTGCCAAAACACTGACTAAGCAAACGTCCCCACTTCTGCTCCTGATTAAACCCCACAAGTGTTGCATGACAGTGACATGAACCGAAGCTGTCCCACTCTCTCCACTCCAGGAGACTGCCTTGCATTAACAATGGCATTTACCCACATGACTCCATTCTGCTTCTTCTCAGGATCAACGTTCTAGGGATGGATCCCCTGAGCACACCTTTTGACAATGAGTTCTACAATGGACTCTGTGACCGGATACGGGATGGAAACACTTTGACATACTATCGCAAACCCTGGAATGTAGCTTTTCTGGCCTTTGAAGTAAGTCACCTCAGGAGAAAATGTGTCGTTCTGTTTTGCCTGAAAGATGCTTTGATGAATTTAATAGTAGAGTCAGTGAGTCAATGTAGCACAAAGTTACAGTGAACATGGCGCTTATGAAGAAATGGATCTTAGAGCTCTTCAGAAACACACAGTGTCTCTCATCAGTCCTAACTGCATATACCTGTTAGTGACCAAAAAAATTGGAAAAACATCTATATCCTATAAAAAGAATCAGCCAGAGTGCTGAAATGACTAAGAAAATTAAAATTAGAGCAGATTTTATGGGTGATCAAAGTGATAAAAAATTATCACTTATCAGGTGTCCCTTGAACTGGTCTGTTATGTTTTCTTCCTTCAGTTCTAGAGAGTTCCTTCTACTACTGTCATGCCCTAAAAAGATATAAGGCTCAACATTTCAGTATATTTCTTTAGATTCTATGAGATTAATTAAGTGAGCATGGGGAAAGAAGGAAAGGGGGAGGGGGTACCACAGAGACAGAGAGGGACAGAGAGAGAGAGAGACAGAGAGACAGAGAGAGACAGAAAGAGACAGAAAGACAGAGACTGACAGAGATAGACAGGCAGAGACATAGAAACAGACAGAGAGACAGAGACTGACAGAGAGATAGGGAGAGAGAGGAAGAAAGAGAGCCATTTCAGTGCATTTTAGACTTTAGGAGAAAAGCACAGTTTCTGCCCTGTAAATTACTTCCACCACTGGGATATTTGGAACAGTGTCCCATAATTAAATACATTAAGTTTTCTGTTGCAAGACTAATCTGTGTTCACACAATGTGGAATAAATAAAATCTACAAATCACTTTTTATTAGTTTGCATGGGATTAGTACCTCCAAATGAGTTTTTCCGTCAAACTCAAAAAAGTAGGCAGAGATGTAGGCATGAGTTCTTATTTGGGACCAATCAGGCAAGAGAGCTCAGAGTTGAGGTCTCACTAAGCTCCAGTGTTACCTGGGTACTGTAAGTGCTGGTGGCCACCTTAGACAAAGCTGTTATGGTCTTAGAAAGTAAGTAGCCAAGCTTGCCGTCTTGCACATGAGTAAACATGAATTTTTATGAGTGGAAATCTCTAGTTTAACTTACTTTTTCTTCAGTTTCAAATGCTCGGTAAAATAAAACATCTGCCACATTCAGTACAAAACCTAAGTTTTCTTATTGCCCATTACCAGCTGTATGTGTAGAGTGCATACCTACAGGTTTCTGTCTGATGAATGATTTTTTAAATGACATTTTATTTATTTATTGTGAGTGGCAGTGTAGAACTCATATTGAATTCAGAGGACAACTTTCAGGGGTCAGTTGTCTTTTTCTACCATGTGGGTCTCAGGGATGAAATTCAAGTCATCTGCCTTGGTAGCAAACACCATTACTACTGATGAGTCTCACAAACCTATATGAGTTCATTTTAAAAACTTTTCAGGTTTTTTTTTTTAATTTTTTTTAATTTTTTAATTTTGTCAATAAATTACTATCTTTTGTTATTGAAAGAATTATTCTGGCTGTAACATCTTATTCCTATTCATCTTCCCTCACTTGATATTTCTTGTCTCAGATTTTCTGTGGTTCGAAACCCCATGCCTCATGGGGAGCAACCCTACCTTGGCCCCAGAGCTATGAGATCTTTGGTAAAGTACTTATTATGTGGCTCAGTTTCCTCATGTAGAAAATAGAAATAACACTGCTTACCTCATGGTGATAAAGGAATCCTAACTTGTAAATCCCTCTGAGGGTTATTGGCACACACTTGTTTTGATTACTTTCAGAGCGTAATTAGTGAAAGACCTACCCAAAGCTGGAAACTTCATTAGTGGTTACATGATAGGTTGATGGTGTGCAGTGGCCTCTTTTATAACTTAGAAGAGGTGCAAGAGCATCTGTGAAAATGAGGCAGGTGGTATGTGATTGTAGTTGCAGGACAGATCCTTTCAGCATGCTTTTCTTTGGCTCCCTCCTTGTAGTTGAAATGAATACTTGGTATACCCAAATGAGGTTTTGTACTGAGCAAACCTGGGTCTCTGTGAACATGTATGACTCGGGAGATAGACAAGCTTCGACAAAGCACACTCTGGTTATTACCATCCCTTTGTCCCAGAACCATTAGAAATCCTGCATGAAGTTCTCTGCCATCTTGTTGCCAGTCACCTCCCAACCCTCTCCAAATCCAGCTCAGTTTTCTTTGGAACCATCTTTATTTCAGACCATCTTTACTTCTTGGTGTTCCAGGTTTTCTGATTGCTTCAGTGCACTCTCATTTCACACTCCCACCCCCTGCCCCGTCCCTGAATGGCCAATGGCTTTCTGTCCTCTAAGTTCACCATTCATTTAGTTGTGATGGCCACAAATGCTGTTTCTAGTTCATATCTTCCTCTGACCTAGATAACTGGGACTCCCATTGTCTGCAGTCATCACACAGTCAACAGACCTAAAAGTGACACCTGCTGTGGCTCTCTGTTGGTGAGGAGGAAGCATCTTCCTTATCATTGAGCTTAAATCCTGAATGTATTTCCAGGACTTCCTTTATAGACCCACTTCAAAGTGCACAGTAGTTAATCAATCATCAAATTGTAATGTTATAACTCCAGCTTTTATCATCGAAAAGGCTATCTATTTCGATGTCTCATCTAAATTATCTATTGATAATCTTATTGTCTTTCAGCCTCTAGTTTTCCTCAACTTGGGAGTATTAAAGAGCAACCCAAAATAAAAAGGCACAGAAATCTGGTAAAGGTGTCATGGAGTGTTTCTTCATGCAAATGGATAATGGAATGATTAACAATAAGTTATCTTATTAATATGTATTAATATTTTTAAAAAGCTGGGATCTTTAATGAAGGCAAGAAACTTTAATCAAATGAACATTTGTTAGATGACAAACTGTCCTTATAGTTGAGAGAGACAAGCTAACAGAGGCCTGATGAGCATTTCAGTTACATTTCCTACTGGTCATTTAAGTCCATTCAGAAATTTTGGTAAATAATTGCATTTGTGTTCATTTCTTTGTTTTATACTGCTATTTCCTAAGTAATGTAGACTCTCCATATAAAAAAGTTGTTCTAATAAGATTATGACCTAAAAATGAACTCTTATGGGTTCCAATTTGGAGTTAGAAGCAGGGTCAAATCGTGAAGGAATGGATGCCATTTTGAGTATGTTGAGGTAATTGATGCTAAAGATGGTGAGGAAGCCACGGGGGACAGCACAGTGGTTTAGATGTTTATGCTTTATGAAGCTGAGTTTCAAAGGGAGATGAGCACAGAGATGGAAAGATAGGATCCAAGAAGCAGAAAACAAAAGGTGTGTCTGGGTCTGCAATGGACACAGACTATGACCAGATGAGGTAAAGCCCAGCATAAGCATTAAGATCATGGTACATGGACTGAGGAAAGAGTGAGGATGATTGCCTAATTATGAATTAAGACACCCTGGGTAGAAGTTGATAAATTCCTTCACTTACTGGGCAACTCGTCTTAAATCTCAGTGATTTTTTATGAAATAAAGTGATCATAATATTTTGGAGGGACTAAAAGTGCTACAAATTGTAAAATGAGGGAACAACACCTAATAAATGAAACATTTATTTTCATCTAACAAATGTTCATTTCATTAAAGCTTCTTGCCTTCATTAAAGATGCCAGCTTTTTAAAAATATTAATACATATTAATAAGATAACTTATTGTTAATCATTCTATTATTCCTTTGCATGAAGAAAGTTAGGAGATCCCTCCTCAGTGAACGGTGCAGCATCAAAACAGATCTGAGGATGAGAGACATGAGAACTCCATTAAAGCAGGAATGAGTTCTAAAAGGAGAACGATTGACTTTTGGTCGTTTTGAGTTCGAGAATTTCTGTGATGGGTACATAGCTATCACACAAGGAGTAGATAGTATTCATCTGAAGGCAAGGAGGATCCCTGAAAGTGGTGTTTACTCAGATGATGACTGAATTCTCAAAAGGGCCTGAGATCACACAGAGAAATACACAACAAAGGCAAAGAAAGAGAAAAGGAGATTTCAGAACATGCCAACACTTGCTTCCTGTCTTTAGGTTCTCTGACGTTTGGCCACATACGCATGTGGATCTTGTTAAAAAATTAATCATCTTACCATCGTACAATGGCTTTCTTTATCTCTTCACACAGTTCAGTTCTTTTCAACTCTATTTTATCTGATACAAGTTTGGCTACCTTTGTTCCTTTTTTGTCTCCGTTTGTACGCAGTACATCCTTTCTTTCAATCAGTGGGCATCTTTAGAGGGGAGATGAGTGTCCCGCAATCAGCATGTGCTCAGGCCTGTGGTTCTTAGCTATTCAGCCACCCTCCGTCTCTCAATTGGACAATGCAATCCATTTACTTTCAAGGTAATTATTGGTAGATAAGGACTGACCTCTGCCATGTCACTGTTTTCTTACTGTTTTGTAGATTCCTTATTCTTTTCTTCCTTTCTTGCTTTCTTTTGAATTAGATGGGTTTGTTTGTTTGCTTGCTTGCTTGCTTGTTTCATAGTGACATTTTGGCTCTTTATTTTACATTTTGTGTTTTCGCTATAGATTTTTGCTTTGTAATCACCATGACTCACTCACCAGGAGGCTTGCTTCCTAAAATCTCTTATAGTTATAACAAGCTTTGTTTTCTTTACAATGCTAATAATTTAGCCTCAATCTCATAAAAAGTAAACATTTTTATGGTTTTTATTTATGTGTCAAACTGCAAGTTTTGATCATGGATTTTTTTTCAGACTGTATTAAGCTTGTTTTTGAGACAAACCTGAAGCCTAGGTCATAGAAGTATATCTGGGTCCTCAATCTATATGGGCCAGACTAGGTCCAGTATAGTTCTGGGAGGGATCAGCGCCCTGTGCACAAGGGTCAAAACTGAAGACAGTCTGATGGTGCTGACCTAATACTTGAGGACATGGGGTGAGCTTGGATCTAGAAGCTCTGAGCACAAACATAGTGATGGAAAATGGATGGTTGCTTTGCCCATAGATGGCAGCCTAAAGATAAAGCTGCAGAGGCCAGCATGATACAGTGATGGGCATGAAGTTTGAAGGCATATAAATCAAGCTGGCAGTGCCACTGCTTAAAACCTGGCAAAAGCCCAGGGTCTGAGTTTAAAGTGTTTTGTTAATATCCTGACACCATCTGGTGGTCTGGCCTATACAAAGTAGGGCCCTATATTAGCTGGAACCAATTGGTGCTTGTGTTCAAGGCTGCAATGCATGCTGTGTTAGGTTATATCAGGTCTTGTATCAGAAGTAACTTACCTGGACCTGAGCTATATAAGTGGTGCCTTTTATATGAGGAAAGTCTGCCATCTAGATCCTTACATTCACTCTGGAGTCTGGGACTAGAGGAATCAGCATCAGGACAGTCTAATAGGCTAGGTTTCCAAGAAAAGATCTATGTTGTAGGGCTGTTAGGTAAGAGCTGGCATTTGGAGCTATGAGGATCCAGTTTAGGACCCAGAGTCATGCATTTGCCTGGAGGCCCAGTGCACAATTACTCAGTAAGAGTCTGGGGTATTAGGCCTCTGATTTCTGCTATGTCTTGAGCAGTCCTAGGCAAAGTCTAGCACTCTCTTTATGCTTCTCCCTTGCTGCAGAGGGCCACTCCATAGTATGCTCCTAGAGTTTGAGCGAGTGGCAGCACTGTCCTCCTTCCATGCATATCTTCCTATTGATATGCTGCATTTAGCTAGGGAAATATCTCACATGGTGTTTTTTTTAGCTCTTGTGAAAGTATTTATACACATGGAAAGTTGTTCAAATTAGTGTTTCTGCAAGGGGACCAGTGCTGGAGTGTTTTATTCCGCCATCTTCCTGACATCACTCCTCTGCTGTTGTGGTTAAATCACCAGCATGGCCTAATAATCTATGATTATTATTATGGCAGTATTTTCTAACCTGTAGCAATCAATCAAGACACAGACACCTGTTATATTGTAAAATAGCCTTAGTTTACCTGGGACAGGGCAGAGATTAATCCCCTAAACTACTTCCCATAGTGGGGCAGGTATCCCATGCCATCTGCTTCTAACAATTTCTGTCAAGCTACCTCCCATCCATAATCCCATATGCTTGTTAATGTTCTTCATCTGGGCCAAATCCCCATCCACACAGGCCATGTGCTTCTCCTCCATCTAACCTATGACACAGCTTCTTCTCCTCTCCTCTCCAGTCTCTCTCATCCCAAGATTCCTTCTGTCTTCCCAAGCCATGGAACCTTAGCCACACCTATCCCATTTGGGCTGGCCAGATGTGATGGCCTTTTATTGGTCAAACAGGTTAGGCTCTTAGGCAAGGTACATGTGGGTCACAGAGACAACAAGCAGCAATTAGCATCAAAATACATCAGACCAACCTCCAACACTCTGCACTTGTACAAAAAACACTTTCAACCACCTCTGGCACAGAATAAACAATAATTGCCAGTTATTAGCTTTAGCTATTATTACTTCTACATATTGAATTTAGTCCATTTTCTTTGAGTGCCTTCCATACACAGACAGTTTATTAAGTATGGAAACTGTGGTAGTCAGAGTATAAAGCAGGTTGACCCTGGCTTCTTATAGCTCTCCACTGAGGTTCTATTTCATCATCAATTACAACAGGAGAAACATGCATGGGTGATTTAAAATTAAAGTAAAATAGTTTTTCAATACTTTCTAAACATTAAAAAATGCTACATTCCTATTTTTATTGATATAAGTTTCCCTTGGACTATGTTCAGGCAAAAAAAATTAGAATTTTTTTTTGGTATTTTTTTATTAATTTATTCTTGTCTCAATGGTTATCACATCCCTTGTGTCCTCCCATTCTTCCCTCCCTCCCATTTTCCCCTTACGCCCCTCCCCTATGACTGTTCCTGCGAGGGATTACCTCCCACTGTATATGCTCATAGGGTATCAAGTCTCTTCTTGGCAACCTGCTGTCCTTCCTCTGAGTGCCAGAAGGTCTCCCCCTCCAGGGGACATGGTCAAATGTGAGGCACCAGAATATGTGAGAAAGTCATATCCCACTCTCCACTCAACTGTGGAGAATGTTCTGACCATTGGCTAGATCTGGGTAGGGGTTTAAAGTTTACCGCCTGTATTGTCCTTGGCTGCTGCCTTAGTTTGAGTGGGACCCCTGGGCCGAAATCTGCCTATCATAATGTTCTACTTATAGGTTTCTAGGACCCTCTGGATCCTTCTACTTTGCTATTCTTCCATGCTTCTCTCATCTAGAGTCCCAGTAGGATGTCCTCCCCTCTGTCCCAGTTTCCTGGTAAGTGAAGGCTTTTGTGGGACATGCCCCTTGGGCTAGTATGCAGATATAAGTGAGTATATACCATTTGATTCTTTCTGCTTCTGGGTTAACTCACTCATTATGATCATTTCTAGCTCAATCCATTTATCCACAAATTTCGGGAATTCCTTGTTTTTAATAGCTGAATAGTATTCCATAGTGTATATGTACCATAGTTTCTTTATCCATTCTTCTACTGAGGGACACTTAGGCTATTTCCATGTTCTGGCTATTATGAATAAGGCTGCTATGAACATGGTTGAGCAAATTTTCTTGTTGTGTGCTGGAGCATCTTCTGGGTATATTCCAAGGAGTGGAATAGCTGGGTCTTGAGGAAGCCCTATTCCCATGTTTCTGAGATAGCACCAGATAGATTTCCAAAGTGGCTGTACTAGTTTGCATTCCCACCAGCAATGAAGGAGTGTTCCTCTCTCCCCACATCCTTGCCAGCATGTGGTGTCCTTGAATTTTTTATCTTAGCCATTCTGATGGGTGTAAGATGGAATCTCAGAGGTGTTTTGATTTGCATTTCTCTGATGACCAGAGATGTTGAGCATTTCTTTAAGTAGTTCTCAGCCATTTGATATTCCTCTGTTGAGAATTCTGTTTAGTTCCAAGCCCCATTTCTCAATTGGGTTACTTGGTTTGGTGGTGTTTAATTTCTTGAGCTCTTTATATATTTTGGATATTAGACTTTTGTCAGATGTAGGGTTGGTGAAGATCTTTGACCAGTCTGTAGGCTGTCACTTTGTTCTCTTGACAGTGTCTCCTGCCTTACAGAAGCTTTCAGCCTCATGAGGTCCCATTCATTAATGGCTGACATTGAGGCCTGGGCCATTGGTGTTCTGTTCAGGAAGTTGTCTCCTGTGCCAATATGTTCCAGGCTCTTCCCCACTTTTTCTTCTAAGTGACTTAGTGTCTCTGGTTTTATGTTGAGGTCTTTAATCCACTTGGAGTTGAGTTTTGTGCAAGGTGACAAATATGGGTCCAGTTGCATTTTTTTACACATAGACCTCCAGTTAGACCAGCACCATTTGTTGAAGATGTTATCCTTTGTCCATTGAATGGATTTGGCTTCTTTGTCAAAAATCAAGTGGCCATATGTGTGTGGATTCATATCTGGGTCTTCGATTCTATTCCACTGATCAACTAGCCTGTTGCTGTGCCAGTACCATGCTGTTTTAATTACTATTGCTTTATAGTACAGTTTGAGATCAGGTATGGAGATTCCTCCAGAGCACCTTTTATTGTACAAGATTGTTTTAGCTATTCTGGGTTTTTTGTTTTTCCATATGAAGTTCAGAATTGAACTTTCAATGTCTTTAAAAAATTGTGTAGGTATTTTGATAGGGATTGCATTGAATCTGTAGATTGCTTTTGGTAGGATGGCCATTTTTACTATGTTAATTCTCCCGATCCATGAGCAAGGAAGATCATTCCATCTTCTCAGGTCATCTTCAATCTCTTTCTTCAGAGTTTTGAAATATTTTTTCAAACAAGTCCTTCACTTGCTTAGTTAGAGTAACTCCTAAATATTTTATATTGCTTGTGGCTAATGTGAAGATTGTGGCTTTCCTAATTTCTTCCTCTGCAAGCTTGTCATTTGTTTTAGGAAGGCTACAGACTTTTTTGAGTTAATTTTGTATCCAGCCAATTTGCGGAAGGTGTTTATGAGCTGTAGGAGTTCTCTGGTGGAATTTTGAGGGTCACTTATGTACACTATCATATCATCTGCAAATAGGGATAATTTGACTTCCTCCTTTCCCATTTGGATACCCTTGATCTCCTTTTGTTGTCTTATTGCTCTGGCTAGAACTTCGAGTACTATATTGAAGAGATATGGAGAGAATGGGCAGCCTTGCCTTGTTCCCGATTTTAGAGGAATTTCCTTGAGTATCTCACCATTTACTTTGATTTTGGCTATTGTCTTGCTATATATAGCCTTTATTATGTTGAGGAAAGTGCCTTGTATCCCCGATCTCTCTAAAACTTTAAACATGAATGGGTGTTGGATTTTATCAAATGCTTTCTCTGCATCTAAAGAGATGATCATGTGGTTTTTTATTTTCAGTTTGTTTATATTGTGGATTACATGGATGGATTTCCATATATTAAGCCATCCCTGCATGCCTGGAGTGAAGCCTACTTGGTTATGATGATATCTTTGATGTGTTCTTGTATTCGTTTTGCAAGTATTTTATTTAGTATTTTTGTTTCGATGTTCATAAGAGAAATTGGTCTGAAATTCTCTTTCTTTGTTGAGTCTTTGTGAGGATTAGGTATCAATGAGACTATGGCCTCATAGAATGAATTTGGTAATGTTCCATCCATTTCTATCTTTTGGAGTAGCTTGAAGAGTATCGGTATTAGCTCACCCTTGAAGGTCTGGTAGAATTCTGCAATGAAACCATCTGGCCCTGGGCTTTTTTTAGTTGGGAGACGATCAATGATTGCTTCTATTTCTGTAGGGGAAATGGGACTGTTTAGCTTGTTTATCTGTTCTTCACTCAACTTTGGCAAGTTAAATTGATCAAGAAAATCGTCCATTTCCCTTAGATTTTCAAATTTTGTGGCATATATGCCTTCAAAGTAGGATCTTATGATTCTTTGTATTTCTTCAGCGTCTGTTGTTATGTCTCTCTTTTCATTTCTGATTTTATTGATTTCAATACTGTCTCTCTGCCTTTTAGTTAGTTTGGCTAATGGTCTGTCTATCTTGTTGATTTTCTCAAAGAACCAGCTCTTGGTTTTGTTGATTCTTTGGACTGTTCTTAGTTTCTAATTTGTTAATTTCAGCCCTGAGTTTGATTATTTCCAGAAGTCTACTCCTTTTGGGTGTTTCTGCTTCTTTTTTTTTTCTAGGGCTTCCAGTTGTGTCATTAAGATGCTTATGTGTGATGGTTCCAATTTCTTGTTAAAGGCCCTTAGTGCTATGAATTTTCCTCTTAGCACTGCTTTCAATGTGTCCCACAAATTTGGGTATGTTGTTCCTTCATTTTCATTGAATTTCAGAAACTCCTTGATTTCTTTCTTTATTTCTTCCCTGACCCAGGTGTCATTTAGCAGAGAGTTGTTTAGTTTCCACGTATGTGTAGCCTTTTGGTTATTTCTGTTGTTGTTGAATTGCAGCCTAAGAGCATGGTGATCTGATAGGTTACAAGGTATTATTTCAATCCTCTTGTATCTGTTGAGGCTTGCTTTGTGACCTACAATGTGATCAATTTTTGAGAAGGTTCCATGGGGTGCAGAGAAGAAGGTATATTCTTTCTTGTTTGGGTGAAAGGTTCTATAGATATCTGTTAGATCCATTTGACCCATGGCATTGGTTAATGATGTTATTTCTCGGCTTAGTTTCTGTTTCAATGACTTATCCTTCAGTGAGAGTGGGGTGTTGAAGTCTCCCACTATTATTGTGTGGGGATCGATGTGTGGTTTAAGCTTTTTTAACAGATCTTTTACAAATGTGGGTGCCCTTGTATTGGGAGCATAGATGTTCAGAATTGTGATGTCATCTTGGTTGACTTTACCTTTGATGAGTATGAAGTGTCCTTCCTCATCCCTTTTTATTAATTTTGGTTGAAAGTCTATTTTGTTCGATATTAAAATGGCTATGCCTGCTTGCTTCTTGTGACCATTTGCTTGGAATATTTTTTCCAACCTTTTACCCTGAGGTAATGCCTATCATTATGGGTGAGATGTGTTTCTTGAATGCAGAAGAATGTTGGATCTTGTTTATGCACCCATTCAGTTAGTCTGTGTCTTTTTATTGGAGAATTGAGACCATTGATGTTGAGAGATATTAATGACCAGTGACTGTTAAGAGTCTTAATTTTGATGTTGTTTCCAGTCGAGCGTTTGTGTAGTTGTGTTTTTGCCATGGGATAGTTATCTATTTACTGGGTAGTTTTGGTTGTAGCTTGATCCTTTGGGATGGAATTTTCCTTCTAGTACCTTCTGTAAAGCTGGATTTGTGGATAGGTACTGTTTGAAATTGTTTTTGTCATGGAATATTTTGTTTTTCCATCAATGGTTATTGATAGTTTTGCTGGGTAAATTAGTCTGGCCTGGCATCTGTGGTCTCTTAGGGTTTGCAGGATCTCTGTCCAGGCCCTTCTGGCTTTTATGGTCTCTGCTGAGAAGTCAGGTGTAATTCTGATAGGTTTGCCATTAAATGTTATTTGGCCCATTTCCGTTGCAGCTTTTAATATTTTTTCTTTGTTCTGTATGTTTTGTGTTTTGATTATTATTTGACGGGCAGTTTTTCTTTTCTGGTCAATTCTATTTGGTGTTCTGTAGGCCTCTTGTATGTTTATAAGCATCTCTTTCTTTAGATTGGGGAAATTTTCTTCTATGATTTTGTTGAGAATAGTTTCTGGGCCTTGGAGTCTGATATCTTCTCTTTCTTCAATGCCTATTATCCTCAGAATTCTTCTTTTCATGATGTCCTTAATCTCTTGGATGTTTTGTGTCAGGAGTCTTCCAGATTTGGCATTTTCTTTAATGGTTGCTTCAAGATCTGTGATTGTATCTTCTAGACCTGAAATTCGTTCTTCCATCTCTTGGATTCTGTTAGAAAAGCTCACCTCTGTGTTGCTCGCCTTCTTCTCTGAGGTCTCATGTTCTCATTTTTCTTCTGTCTGTGTGTTTATCATTGAATCCATTTTCATCTTAAGATCTTGAAGTGATTTTTTTTATTTCTTTCATCTGATTTTTTGTACATTCCTTAGTTTCTTCCATTGCCACTTTATAGGTCTTCAGAGCTTGAACCATTTTATTTATTTCTTTCATCTGGTTGTTTGCATTTTCCTGCAATTTTTCCAGTTCCACTCTTTGTGCTTCTTTTATGTCTCTCACTTGTTTGCCTGCATCTTCCTGCATTTGATTACGAATTTTATTATTTCCTCCATTATCATCCTCATTACCAAGGATTTGAGGTCATTTTCTTGTGTTTCCATTGTGTTCAAGTTCTCTCGGTTGTTTTCTTTGGGATAGCTGGAAACTGGAGATGCCATGTTGTTTTGGTTTTTTTGTGTGTGTTTTGGGCTCTCACAGCCAGTGATCCTCAGCTCCCCTGTGCTGTGGGTCCTGCAATCGTTCTGGATCTCTGAATGAGCGTTGGGTCAGGCCAAGGTGTCCACAGCCTTCTGTGTCCCCTGCCAAGTCCAGCCAGGGATACTGGGCCTGAACCACGCGTCAAGCTCAGCTAGATTCTCAGGGCCTGAACCGTCTGCCGAGCTCAGCTAGGGATTCTGGACCAAAATGCATACCGGGTCCTGCCAGAATTTTTGCGCTGGGACTGCGCACCAAGCTCAGCTAGGGGCTTTTGTTCCAAAGTGCGTGCTGTGGTCAGTTATTGACTCAGGGTCCGAACCGTCCGCCTAGCTCAGCCAGGAATTCTGGATTCAAACTGCACACTGTGTCCAACCAGAGTCTTAGAGCTGGGACTGTGCCAAAAGCTCAGCTAGAGTCTCTGGGCCCAAACTGTCTGCCAAGCACAGTTAGAGACTCTGGCCCCAAACTGCACGCTGAGCTCCACCAGAGTCTCCAGGTCGGATTTGTGCACCGAACTCAGCCAGGGACTCTGAACTTACACTGCGTGCTGAGATCAGCCCGGGACCCCGGGCCTAATCTGCGTGGATAGTCCAGCCAGAGTCTTGGGGCTGCTGAGCCTGTGCACACAACTCAGCTAGAGTCTCTGGGCCCAATCTGCCTGGCAAGTCCAGCTAGGGCCTCTGGGCTGAATCTGTGTGCTGACCTCAGCCTGCATCAGCACCCCAGAACTGCCCGCTGAGCTGAGCTAGTTTCTAGGGCAGAACTGCTCGCTGAGCTGAGCTAGCGCCTCCGGTGGAACTGAGCGCTCCGCCCAGCCTGCATCACAGCAGGGGAGCTGTGGCTGTGCAGAGTTAGTGCCTTGGGCAGAATTCCTTGCTGAGCTGAGCCAGCGTCTCCATGGCACGGCACACTGAGCTGAACCCGGGACTCTGGGGCTGAACTGTCCGCCAAGTCCAGTTTGGGTCTCACGGCACCACGTGACCCTAATCCTGTCCAGAGTCCCCTCTCCAGCAGCAACTCCCACTGGACACCACACCAATCGCCTCCACTGGAAGGCTCTGAGCTGCAAACCTCAGCCGCCACCACTGCTGATGCTGGTGCCGCTGGTGCCGCTGCTGCTGCTCCTATCCTAGAAAATCCACGCTCCTCCTGTGTACAGGGGCACGCAGGTCTTCCGCACCCTGGTCCCTCCGAACCATAGAGCACTCCTGCTGCCATGGTGTGGGGACCTTGGTGTTCCTGGCTCAGAAATCTGTGCAATTCCCTGAATTGTTCACTAGAGCTTCCAAACATGGTCCACACTGCTCGCCGCCATCTTGGATCCTCCTCCTAGAATTTTCTTTTTTTAAGAAAAAAGAAACATGAGTTTTGGAAAAGAGAAAAATGATTTGATGGTGGTTGTTAGGATGACTCAGAATGAGTGCAGTGAATTTTGTCCTAAATCAGTTGGATAACTCAACAATGAGATATCTTTGTGTTGAGCATTTTACCATTAAGACTTGTTTTAAAGATAACTATATCCATTTTACTCTTTCTATGTGGTTATAATAACTTTATGTTCCCCGCTCAGAATAGCTACACAGTATAAGCTACTGGATCCAATTCATGCTATTGTCCAAAGAGTCTAATATCCAAAATATATAAAGAACTCAAGAAATTAAACACCACCAAACCAAATAACCCAATTAAGAAATGGGGCTCAGAATTAAAAAGAGAATTCTCAACAGAGGAATATCGAATGGCTGAGAAACACTTAAAGAAATGCTCAACATCTTTAATCATCAGAGAAATACAAATCAAAACAACTCTGAGATTCCATCTTAGACCCATCAGAATGGCTAAGATCATAGCTCAAGTGACAGCACATGCTGGCAAGGATGTGGAGAAAGGGGACACATTTTCATTGCTGGTGGGAGTGCAAACTAGTACAATCGCTTTGGAAATCTATCTGGCACTTTCTCAGAAAACTGGGAATAGGACTTCCTCAAGACCCAGCTATTCCACTCCTTGGAATATACCCAGAAGATGCTCCAGCACACAACAAGAAAATTTGCTCAACCATGTTCATAGCAGCCTTATTCCTAATAGTCAGGACCTGGAAACAAGCTAAATGCCCCTCAGTTGAAGAATGGATAAAGAAACTGTGGTATATTTACACTATGGAATACTACTCAGCTATTAAAAAAAAACAAGGAGTTCCTGAAATTTATGGGCAAATGGATGGATCTAAAAATAATCATACTGAGTGAGTTAACCCAGACTCAGAAAGAATCACATGGTATATATTTACTTATAGTTGGATACTAGCCCAAAAGGGATGTCCCATGAAAGTCTCCACTTACCAGGAGATGGGGATAGATTTGGGGACCTCCTCTTGGGACTCTAGGTGAAAGAAGTATGGGAGAATGGGGAAGAGAAGGATCCAGAGGGTCCTAGAAACCTACAAGAAGAACATCATGATGGGTGGATCTGGGCCCAGGGGCATCTGCTCAAACTACTGCACTGACTAAGGACAATACATGCAGTAAACATTGAACCCCTACTTAGATCTAGCCAATGAACAGTGTCTTCTCCATAATTGTGTAGAGAGCAAAGATAGACTCTGACATGAACTCTGGTGTCCCATCTTTGACCCCTTCCCCATGGTAGGAAGGCCTAGTGGTACTCAGAGAAAGAATAGGCCAGCTACCAAGATGAGACTTCATAGGCTGTGACCACATGGAGGCAGAGGAGGTCCCCTTCTGTCACAGACCTAGGGGAGGGGAATAGTATGAAAAAGGGAGGGAGGGAGGGAGGAATGGGAGGAGAAAATTAAGGGGATTACAATTGAGATGTAATCAGAATAAATTAATAATAAAAAAGTTTTAAAAAAAATAATGAACTTCACACAATGTAGAACCATCTGACAAAGAGTCCCAATGAGGGATTGTCTAGAACAAGCTGGTCTTTGGCATGTCTGTGGGAGACTGTCATAATTATGTTAATTATGGTACCCCAACCTAAAAGTGAGTTTTATCTGCTCCTGGGTTTGGATGCTGAACTGTTTATCAGCACCGAAAATAAAATGAGCAGTAAGCATACATACTTTCATATTCACTCTCTCTTCACTCTTGACTGTGGATATGGCAAGCTGCTTCAAATGCCTGCCTTAGCCTCCTTGCAATGCTAAACTACAACCTTAAAGTTGGTTTTGTCTGTGTATTTTATCACAGCAATAGAAATAAAAGTAGATTTTATTCTTTTCTATTATTCTATATTTATTTATAATATATGAAAGTATTCTATAATATATAAAATTATTCACCATCTCTTTAAATGTGTTAATTTTTAATTATAAACATTATATTATAAGTATATTAGTACTAAATAATATGTTTTAAATGTATTATTTATTTATAATGTATTTGTCTTATATTTTATTATTACTATTCTAAAAATAACATTGGTTCTGAAGAAGTGAGATCATTGTTGTGATGAACATATGCACTTCTTATGCTACCTGAACTATTTTATGACTGGATTATGTGGAAGAGTTTGGTAGAAAAGCTGGTAGTGGAGAATAGTGGGTCACTCTGATGGGAGCTGGGAAGACAGTAATGCTAAGAGTGTGGGCAGGAGAGGCATGATGTGATGTTTTTGAGAAAAAAGACTCTCTTGGGAACTGAGCTAGAGGCCAGTTGTCTGGTATTTTGACCAAAAATAGATCTTCATTCTCATTGTGACTTGAGATCCTGAGTGAAAATGACTATAAAAATAATGGACTGATTCGTTTGATGGTGGAGCCATCAAGGTACTAGAGTATTCAGATTGGTACTGCCATTGAGGAGAGGCCCTCGGCGCTACACCGGAACAACAGAAGAGTGTTTCCATCTGGTCAGCACTCAAAAATGCATAGAGCTGTGGTCCAAGAGGAGCCAGGGTAGATCTAAAGGGCTGGCCCCTAACTGGGCAGTGTTGTAAATACCATTTACATGGTAGTGGTTTTGATCCATGAGCCATGCAAAACTGAGGGAGTCATGAAGAGCAGGTACTGTGTGGCAGGGTTAGAGTCCTGCAGAGAGGCCCTGACACACCACTGGAAGAGATTAGAAAAGTGAAACCTCTATTGCAATAGAGACAGCAGGATATTTAAAATCTGGTACCATAGGGCATCTCCTAAGAAAAGCTGCAGATGTGAAATGGATATAATCTAAGCCTAGGAGACAAACCGTAATGCTACAGGTATGGAGGAATAGGGCTTCTAAAGCCTATTAGGGCCCTGATTATATCACAGATCTCAGATGCTGAATACAGAGGTAGAGGAATTGCTACTTTTCCCTGTTGAATCTTTGAGGAACAGATTTGGATGTGATTGTTTTGCATCCCAGTTCGTTTGTTCTGTGCCATTATATGTTGGAAGAATGTGGCTTGTTTTTCCTCCCCATAGGCACTTAGAGTTAAGAGATTTTGAACTCTTTTTAAACATTTTTAAATTAATTTATTCATATTACATCTCAATGGTTATCCCCTCACTTGTATCCTCCCATTCCTCCCTCCTTCCCATTTTTCCCTTACTCCCCTCCCCTATGACTGTGACTGAGGGGGACTTCCTCCCCCTGTATATGCTCATAAGGTATCAAGTCTCTTCTTGGTAGCCTGCTATCCTTCCTCTGAGTGGCCCCAGGTTTCCCCATTTAGGGGACGTGGTCAAATATGAGGCACCAGAGTACGTGTGAAAGTCAGACCCCTTAAGATGTCTGAATTTTTAAAGGCTAAGGATTTTTATAAAGTTAGACTGTATCTTATGTTACTATATAAACATAAATTTTGCAGACAAGAGCTAGAAGGCTATAGCTTAAATTTGATCTGTCCATGTGACCTGTTAAAATAGGAGGGGTTGTGATGCTCAGTTGTAATTAATTGTTCACTTGACACAATCTAGAATCTCCCCCAAGCATGTCTGCAGGGGATTGCCTGGACTGTGTTAACTGATGTGGAAAGACACAGCCTAAAATCAGGTAGCACCATTCCCAGGGCTTAGGGCCTAAACTATGTTATAGTAGAGGACGAAAACTGAGCACAAGTATACATTGGGTCTCCCTCTCCCTCTCCCTCTCCCTCCTTCTCTCTCTCTCTCTCTCTCTCTCTCTCTCTCTCTCTCTCTCTCTCTCTCTCTCTCTCTCTCTCTCTCTCTCTCCCTCTCTCTGCTCTTAACTATGGAAGTGATGAGGTCAGCTACTTCAGATTCCTGCCTTCACTTCTCCAAAGTGATTGAGTCCTGAGCCGAATGCATCTTTTCTCCCCTAAAGTTGCTTTTGTTAGGATATTTTATCACAGCAGTGGAAATGACATTAAAATACAGACACTGTGCTTGAACCCAAGAAATCCGACTCCAGCACCTTTATCTTAAACTCCTTGCTTCTGCTGCTTTTCAAATCGCTGCATGATTTTGGTTTGTTTTTAACAGCTCTTCTTTTTACTATGCCCTTTTAGACCAAGGCTGATAAAAGTTTCAGAACTGAGAATTATGAAGAACAGATTCAAATATTCAAAAGCATCATCAAGGAGAAGACCTCAAATTTTAATGCAGATTTATCTCTAAAACTTACAGTCACTGAAACACCTGTAAAAGGAGCTAATGACATTTTCCCAGACAAAAACTCTTCAAAGCCTAGGGACACTTCAGCTAAGTTTCAATTTTCATATTTCAAGAATGAAAATTTTCAACGATTGTCGACATACTTTTCAAAGACGGTAAGAACAGGATAATTCATATAAAGAGTATGATGGGACTATTTCAAACTACCCAAGCCTCTCTCTGAGGTAATAGGAAATGAAAGTAAAACACAGCAAAATTTCACAGAGATATTGTGAACAGGAAGCAGACTGCCAAGGACAGGGAATTCTCAGATGCTGGCAGTAGTCAGTGAGTCCGACATTGGGTTTTACTGGCTAGAACTATGTGTTCTAAGGGTTCAGAGCATCCTACTTGACTTTTATGTCAGAGCATCCCATTTAACAGTCACCATGATTATTAATTCAATGAAGAATTAATCTGGGGGATTTTGCTTATTTATTGAATGGCCCCTCAGGGCGATGTCTATGTGCTCACAGTAGAGCCTGTCTCTGAAGCAATGGTGCTGTGTGCTTATACACGTTGCACACAAAATTGGTTTGCTTACTTTGGAATTGCATTTTCAGACTGAGACTTTAAAGAATTCCATTTGTTTTTAATGTTTAATGTGGATTTCAGAGTTCATTTCACCACCTTTAAATAAATATTATTTTAGGCATTGGTAGGATATTGATCAAATGCTTACTTACTCTTCCTTTCCTGATACATCATCATCTGCTTAGATGCTTCATCTGCATTAATAAAAGTAACAATCCACTCTCAATATTTATATTGTACTCAACTGTACAGTTAGTTTGTATGAGTCCACACATTGCCGTGATATACACATCCCCACAGAGTTGGAACCTTTTAGCTCACTCCTTGCTTTCTTAGTTGTATACTGACCATATGGCTAGTCATCTTCCTAGATACTTAGAGTACTTTCTAGAATCAAGCCAACAAAAAAATCTTTTGTGCAGCTGAAAGCTCAGCAGAGGGTGTCTGCCAAAAACAATAAATATAACAGCAAATAAAGACAGCTATCTAGTCTTTAGAAATGGATTAGTGATAAAAGTCATGTTTCTCTTCTTCCACAAAGGAAAAAGTGTTTCTGCATGTGAAAGGCATGGTTCATCTAGGTAGATTTGTGATGAGAAATCGAGACGTTGTAGTGACAACAACTTTCCTGGATGACATAAAAGCTCTGCCAGTTTCCTATGAAAAGGGAGAATATTTTGGATTTTTGGAAACGTATGGGACTCACTACAGTAGCTCTGGGTCTCTGGGAGGACTCTACGAAATTATCTATGTCTTGGATAAAGCTTCCATGAAAGAGAAAGGTATGCCTGAAAATGAATTCTAGCTACAAATGTGGTTATGATTGAGTACTGCTGCTTTTATTCCCCTCTTTTAGTAAACTCTTAGAATGAAATAACCTAATAATCTGCTCTCTTGAGATAATTCTGTTTTGCACTTTGGCATCTAACAGTCTATCAAACAGTTCATTGATTTACACTTTGAATAAGCTCATTTGCTCCCAAACTACCCAATAGTATTACAAAGAAATGTACCATCATATTATAATGGAATGGCTGGTAATGGGAATACAGCTTCTAAGACATTTTTATTTAAGATGTAGAATAAGGTATAAGAAATAATTTACATAACCTGCCTCTTACTCCTCAGACTAGTTCAATTTATGTATGATGACTATCTTTCAAAGTATTCTTCAGTGTTGGTGGGAACGAATTGTTCTAAATGTTGTCTTTGAGAGAAAGGAAGAATCAGTATTTTAGTATAAATACAATGTGTTAAAACAAGATTGAAAAATTAATTTTGTCTCATGCGGTCATCATTCAAATATTATGAGGATAGTTCAGTTGAGACCATATTGAATAAGACTTTGTTACAACCAAAACCATGCGTCAAAGGTAACATAGTGATTCATCCAGGCATCCTCTCAAGTTAAGAGATGCTTTGGGCCAAAAGATTCATCGAGTCCTTTTAGGAATAAAGCAGAGCAGTCAGGTACAGCAATATGTGCCTGTAATTTCAGCTACTTAAAAAGCTAAGGTAAAAGGCTTGCTAAAGACCAGGGGTTTGAGGCCAGCCTGGATATCACAGAAAGACTGTGTTTTATAAAAATAATAAAGTAAACTCAAAATGACTGTGTTAATAAATCATAACTATAGTCGGACATGGTGGTGCATGCCTTTGGTTTCAGCACTTGTGAGATAGAGAGGCAGGAAGATCTCTATGAGTTCTAAGCCAGACTGGTCTACAAAGAGAGTTCCAGGACAGTCAGGACTATGTAGAGCAACTCATCTCAAAGAACAAAAACATTAATAAATTAAACAATTAAATAATTAAAAATAACCATGTGGTCCATTGAGTGATTATGACTAGTTACAATATGTCACAGATGCCAGCATATCTCCTCTCCATCCTCACAATACTTGGGTCTCCCTGTTGGACAGGAATGTATTGCTAAGATACACTTTCATGGCTCCTGTGTGTGTCAAGGCCTCAGTTTCAAATGGAGAGTGGGAAGTAATGGTGATCCTAAACTCAACACTCTCCCTGTATTAATAAACATTTCCTGTATGAACAGATGACATGGCCAGAGCCAACTGCTCTTGCTACCTCAGTCTGGTATTGAGCATATACAGGCCTCCCTAGGGGCATGCAATATGGAGGTGTTTGGCCCACTGTGTTGCTCAGGGCTGTACTCACAGCACAGGGAGGTCTCTGTGAGCTCCACTTGGTAGGCTGAGTCAAAGCGAATCACAGAATGAGGAACATGAAAGGAACCACCTGAGGGAAGGCTCAGCCAGGGTGATCAGAACACAGAGAAGCCATCAGCCCAGATGTGTCTTTGAATCAAAGCTCTACAAAGGAGATCCTCGGTTCTGAGAAACTCAGAGCTACCTACTTAAACCAATATACCTTCTGGCCTTAGATAATAGTCCTGGGGCTAGTCCCAGTGCCTTTGAAGAGAAAACTGCATCTCTGTACCTCATTTTAGGTCATTTACATATGGAAGTGTCCACCCCTGAGGTAGAAAATAGGCTCATTGGAGTCATCCATTTTCCACCTCAATTTTAGAATTCTAGACCTTTTACTTCTTAAGGGTGGGTGTAAGATTCTAGAATTCTTTCTGTCATTGTCTTCTTTTTCATTTTATTTTATTCTTTAAATCCTCTCACTTCCCTTCTCACTGGAAATGGCAGCAGATAATTATTCTGTTGTTCCCACAAGTGTGCAAGAAATACATGTTGGATGAATTAAATTCTACATTAAACATGGTTTTCCTTTCTGTTAGAAACAAAACATGGTGGAATTCATAACAAATAATAGCATGTATATGTGTGTATGTATGAGGTAACATCAAAAAGAAGTATGAACAAAAGCTAAAGGACTCAGTAAAGTCAGGTCTGTTTACCTTTAAAACAAAGGAACTGTTGAGAAATATTAAATATGTTGCATATGTAATATATATACAATAATATAGACATTCAAGAAATTTCAGGATATAACTGTTTAGGTAGGCATATGCCAGAGTTAGTTGACTTCCAAAATTCTTATTTGTAAGCATTCATAGTATCAGGGGAAATGAAGTTGCTATATATTCAAACCATCTGTCCAAAAAAATTGGATGTTAGTTTGTGTTTGTGTAGACTCAAATGAAAATGAGTGATACTTCATAAGATTAATGTATGAATTAAATTAGCTAAATCATACAAGATGTTTAGAATGATTTCAGGCATATAACATTCCGTGCATGTTAGCTGCTGCTGTCTTCCTTGTGTATCACAAAGGATTTTACTATAACCACCTAGGCTGACCTGCATCCTTTTCAAGCAACTGGTAAATGTAATATGTCCTTTGCTACCAAGTTGACAAGCCAAGTAAAAGGATGCCACTAGATTCCAATAAAAAGACAAGACAGGGAAGACATGACGTTACCTTTGAGTCAATAATGATGTCTAGGAATGTACATGGCAAGGTTAGAATTTGTGATATTAACAGATAATATCAAATAATCTTCATATGAATCTATAACACAGGTATTGACCTGAATGATGTAAAGCATTGTCTTGGCTTTAAACTGGATGTATCTCTAACCACCCCTATACAAAGCATCTTAGATGGACCATCACTCACAGCAAATGTTAATAAAAATGATTGCACAAAGACCGGTGGTGGTAAAACTGGTAAGTGTGGGATGATTGGTTAGATGGAGGAAGGCAGAGCTACTAGCCAATAGCTAAGAGTATTGCTTCTCATACCCTGTTACCATCTCCAATTAGAAATGTCAAAATCACTTATTAAGAACTATTCTTTCCTTTGGCCACTATGAGCAAGAGCAGCCCACAGACACATACCTGTCAGTGCCACTGCTGTGCAAGGGAGGCACATGGCTCTAGGGGCTGCTGGCATTACCACACTTGTCTGTGTATATTTTGTGGGAATGATAGAAAACCAGTCACCCATGAAAAATTGTCTTCAGCACCAATTTCTTTTTCTCCTTAATTTTCACAAGGTTTGATATAAGCTAATGTAGGCTCTTGTGTCCATGACAATGAATAATACCTAAATTGTCTTCTCAGCTCTATTTTCAGCATGGGCTCATCAGCAAATCTTCCTTTAGTGCCCAACCACTGCAATGCCTTTTTGGAACATAAGATGCCTGTTACAAGCATAACCTTGTCTCGTTAATGTCTAGCAGTTTTACAAGAATTAAGGTCTGCTGGAGACATCATATCTTCTTCTAAGTAGAAACACTTGAAATTATTTTTATTTAAATTTTGATTAAGCTTTTTATTTTAAATTTTAAAAAAATGCCTCTGATCATCTGCAAAGAGCCAACTGATAGGAAAGGAGCTGTAGAAGCAGGAGCTGGACGCTGTTTGAGTTCTGTTCACTTGTAGATATGACCGCAACTAATGAAGGAGCACAGTCTTATACCATTAGGTTCACTGCACCACCACAGGCGGCTATTCCACCACACCATTTAAGATTTTTCATTTGTATAAATGATGAAGGATAAACAACAGTTCACTATCAAGACAATTTCAAGCTCATTATACACAGTATAATAATGAAATTAAGTTTATAAAAATGTATATAATTCCTTCAAAGTCATGTTAATTTCCCTATATGTACTTGAACTTATATGATGAGATATAAGTTATCAATCTATCTACCATCGTTATTTTTTTTTTAAAGAAATAGAACTCTATAACTGACTATTGAGAAAAATTGCCCTCATAGATTATGGCGCAGAGATTTTTGTAATATTTACAATTAAAGTTCAACAAATACACCAAGCTATCCTAAAAAGATTAGAACACATTTATCAAATGCCATCCAAATAACTGACCACAGAGTTGCAAATGCTTTTTTCTTCAAGTCTTCCTTGTTTTTCCAGTAAACATCACCAGTGATAACATCATAGATGACGTCATTTCATTCATAAGAGGAGGAACCAGTAAACACGCAATTCTCCTGAAAGAAAAGCTTCTCAGAGGAGCCAAGACAATTGATGTGGATGACTTTGTCAACTGGGCAACATCCTTGAATGATGCTCCAGCTCTCATTAGTCAAAAAGTAAGGAATGTTTCTTTTAAGATCGAAGATGCTGCCATTTTCTAATTACACATCTGAGTAGGTTCAGATAATTGTTGCCTTTATAAGAGAGAGGTGTCAGTATTTAAATACTCTCTCATGGCTTTCTCAAAAAGAAGAATGGCATAAAAGAAAGGCATGGCGTAGTTTCAGACAAGCTGAATAAGCTCCTGCTGCCGTCTGTCTCTCACTACAACATGTGATTTCTACAACACTAAATTCTTCAGAGCTCCATGTGCTCTTGAGGATGTATTAAGATTGTGCATAAAGAGTGTATAGTGCAGGGTGGCACAAAGCAGGCACCAAGAATACTTCTCTTCGGTCAGCCTTTGGCTGGGTATCATGCATCACCTACCACTCAGGAGACCCTCATTCAAGAGTCATTATGAAAAGGATGTCCATAATGCCTTGACAAACATAAAACACAAAGACAAGTAATTCTTGTCCTCTGAGAATCCAGCTCCTCTCTCTTCCTTATGGCACAGTTAATCTTTAACTCCTAAACTTCAATGATCTTCCTGCCTCAGCCTTCTGAGTAGTCTGGGTCTAACTCTGTAGCCTGGTCTGGTCTTGAAAGCTCAGCAAACTTCTGCCATAGCCTTCCAAGTGCTAGGAATACAGGTGTGGATCCCTTGGCCTGCCCCCTATTTTTCTGTAATTATAATAATGTTCAATCTAAGAAACCCTGAGAGTCTGCAATCTTCTGTTTCCTCATGAAGGGGTTGGAGACTATGTGTTACCATTATAAAGATGTAATTACCATTTCCACTTACCAAAAAGATGTATGCTATTCATTGCTTCCCCACCCCACCCCCACCCCAGTATTAGTAGAAAGTACTAATTCCATTGCTTGTATAGTTAGCAGCTTTCCATGCATGTCTTATGGTTTATTTTCTCCAGTCAAATTTATCTTTGCTCACAATGTCAGCTCTATTACATTTTAGAAATGCTTTTTATAGTACTAGTTTTTGTAGAATTCTACTTCCTTGCTCTATTTTATTGTCTTTAAAGAGTTAATTAAAGCCACCCAAACTCAAACCTGGCAAACTATCTCTTTATAGGAAGGAAAAACTCAGAAACTGAAAATTGCAACCAATTCTGCATTTTGGTTATAGAAATAAAGCCTTTAGCAGACATGCACACATAACTTCACAAAAGGTGTAGTAGCCCAGACTGTAGCTCTAGCTGCTTGGAAGGTTAAGGTAGGAAGGCCTCAAGATCAAGGCTTGCCTGGGCAACTTGGAGGAATTCTGTCTCAAAGTTGAAAATAGAGGTGGAGGGAGGGGAGGAAGAGGAAGAAAGAATATAGATAGATAGATAGATAGATAGATAGATAGATAGATAGATAGATGAGAGAGAGAGAGATGATATAGGTCAGTGGCAGAGCATTACCTTACCTTGTATTAATCCCTGGGTCCAACTAGAAAAACAAAAGTGAAGGTATTTCCCCCAAATTAGATGTAATAAAAGTGAAAAAAAAATTGCTTGTATAAGAAAGTGAAAATCGCCAGGTGGTGGTAGCGCATGCCTTTAATCCCAGCATTCAGGAGGCAGAGGCAGGCAGATCACTGTGAGTCCGAGGCCAGCCTGGTCTACAAAGCAAGTCCAAGATAGCCAAGGCTACACAGAGAAACCCTGTCTCAAAAAACAAACAAACAAAATAAATAAAAGAAAAAGAAGAGAAAATCAAAGGAAGCCCATTTGTTAAATATAAATTTTATTTAAATAAAATTTATGTCTGAAGATTTTAAATAAAGAAAGAATTGAAAACGCAGGCAGACAACATCTAAGCTGGCTTGTTCTCTCAGCTCAGTAAACCAAGTTCAGTTTGCCCTTTACAAAGGGATCCAAGGCTGGTGTCTGGGAGGTTGTAAACAGTGCGACATGTTTCAGAGCTGTCATTTTACATCCGCAGGAATAAAGGCTCTGGTGCGATGTCCCCACGGCATTTACTAGAATCCTCAAAGAACTCATCAGCAGCCAGCACAGTCCATCTGGCTAAGTCCAGCACATCATAGCATATCCTGTTCACTGTTCAGATCTTTCGATTAGTAAAGAATCTGTCCACTCTAGTTGTCTACATTTCATAGTCCATAAATTGAAAGCCTAGTTAATTTGCATCAATGTCCTACCTGCCTAAGGAAATGGCAGCTGTACTGTGCCAAGTACCTCTTTGTAAATATATTTTCTTATAGAGAACATTTTAAGAAGAAGAAATGGTTCATTTTTTATTTATTTTCCATGTTTTTAAGTCCCTAAAAAGAAATTAGATACAGTTAAATTTGACCTTCAAGCACAGTAAAGTAACACCTACCTGTAATCCCATCTGTTCAGGAAGATGACAAGTTTTGTTTTTTGTTTTTTGTTTTATTTTGTTTTGTTTTGTTTTGGTCTTTTTTTTTTTTTCTTCAAGACAGAGTTTCTCTGTAGCCTTGGCTGTCCTAGACTCACTTTGTAGACCAGGCTGGCCTTGAACTCACAGCGATCCACCTGCCTTTGCCTCACAAGGGCGGGGATTGAGGGCATGTGCCACCACACCTGGTGGAAGGATGACAAGTTTAAAGTCAGTCTGAGCGACGTAATGAGATCATGTCTCAAAGATAGAAAATGGCTCTTCATTTGCCTAGCATAGAGAAGTACGCAGGTTCAACATCCAGTGCCACAAAACACACACACACACACACACACACACACACACGTGCACACACACACACACACACACACACAAACAATAGCAAGTTTGACCTTGAAATAGAATCTAAGTAGTTTTGCTTTCATAAATTTTGTGGAAATGGACCTTTGGGTCATTGGTTACTAATTACAGTCTGTAATCACTGGTTGTCCTTTTAGTGAGGAGCAGGAGGATTTGATTCTCTGTAGACAACATGTCAAACAATAGGGATGCTCTTAATACTAAAATAGTTATCGTTGTGTGTATCCATACAAAGACTCGCTATACTCTTCCATCCCATTGGTGTTTAATCCTCTGCAGCAAATTAAATCAGTCAGTGGCCTACATACTTAAGTTGCCAGGCTCATCTTGGAAGACCAACCATGATGTCACATTATACTAAGTAAACCAATTTATGATTATGATGGTAGAGATGTAACTTTGTTTCCTACACTACAGCGACCATGGCAGAACTATATTGCATAGAGCCTGTGGCTTTCAATAGCCCAATAGCTTGCTCTTGGCCTTTCTCCATATAGAGGATATAGGCTGGCCTATTGTCTGAGCATTTACTTTGGTCTTAGTCTTCAATTTTCAGGAAAAGATGTTAATTCCACTTTCAGCTTGCGTGTATACTGACACAAATATCCTACATATTGTCTCCACAAAACACTTGAACTTTGCTTCTCCCTCTTATAGCCACTGTTAAAAACCAAATCCTTAAAATGTCAGCAGAGAGAAGCTACATCTACTGCAGTTTATTAGAGAGAGAGATGAAGCTTACAACCTCTGGCGAGGCAACAGCAGCTAGAGGAGTAAAGCTGTAATTTAATGCACTTGCTTCCTGTAAGGTTTTGCTTTGACATTATAAGAAGCAAGGTTACGTAAGCCTGCTTCATTTTCCAAAAGGATGTTATGTAATACAATGTTCCCTTTATGGGAACTCCTGGGGGGATATTAGTCTTTAATCTCATTTTGTTTCTCCTGGAAATCAGGTGTATTTTCTCATATGCCTGGGATTGATAAATTCCTTCGTGTGCTATTTAATGAACTAAGAGATGTAGCCAGGCTTGTGGTACACCTTGAGCAAATAGACGCATTCTTCTTCTAGCTTGAACTTTATTCCCTGGTATCACTTGTGCCTCCTCACCTTTTCTGTTCTCGGCTTTTCTTTTTCCCTTTTTCATTTCCTACCACCACTCTTAATCACTTAACACTGAGTAAATGAATAATCTACATTCAGACTTTCTTGAGTGCCCTGAGGTAATAATGAGTGGTGAACAAATCTGCCATTTTGTTCTGCTATGTAATTCTTAGCAGACACGCCCTGGATGTTACTGACAGATGTTAGTACTCTGTAGGCTATAGCCATAGTGACTGAGTGTAAGTTGTGTCTAACTCTCTTGTATAGGGGCAAAAAGTAATTATCATTCTATTACGAAACCACATTTGGTACACACTGTTATTTTGTATGTTTGGAAAAGATATAAATGTGATGAATATTAAGATTGGTATTTTAGAAAGTTTCCTGATAAACTGTGTCCACTTAAATATATCTACAATGACAAGAAAGCTAGTGAATATAGGAGAAAGACTCAAAACTTTTTCTTACTTAATAGAAGACAAAGTTGGTCATAAACAGATGAGCTGTGCAAGAAGGCTTGAGGCGGGTACACTGGAGCTCTCCTCTGTCTGCCTGTGGTAGTTGTGATGCCAGGATTTAGGCTTCGTTGAAACTGTCACCACCTGTGCGTCCTTCATCTTTATCTCTTTGAACACTGTTTAGATAGTTTTATCCAAACTGTTTCTTCTATGGCCCTCTATTCTTGTATCTTAGATGATCTGGCCTTGACTTTCTTTTGAAGGCAAAACAAGATAAATATCTTTTCTCAAAATCCAAAATAACTCTACCATATGCTTACACTGCTTGTGCTAGTGTGGCAGCACTGGAAAGAGGACTCTTTCTTCTAAATAAACAGATCAGAGCTGAAATAAGAGTTAAGGTACTACTTAGCCAAAACTATCTTAGTACAAACTTGTTATGCCTTAGTAGTTCCTGACACATTCCAGATGTGAGTCCATTCTTTCTTTCTTTTTTAGAAAAATATATGTTATTAATTTATTCACATTACATCTCAATGGTTATCCCATCCCTTGTATCCTCCCATTCCTCCCTCCCTCCCATTTTCCCCTTACTCCCCTCCCCTATGACTGTGACTGAGGGGGACCTCTTCCCCCTGTATATGCTCATAGGGAATCAAGTCTCTTCTTGGCAGCCTGCTATCCTTCCTCTGAGTGCCACCAGGCCTCTCCATCCAGGGGACGTGGTCAAATATGGGGCACCAGAGTACGTGTGAAAGTCAGACCCCACTCTCCACTCAACTGTGAAGAATGCCATTCTTTCTTAAAGGTATTGCAAATACCTTCTCCCACTTTAGGCTTTTTACTTGCTTGATGGTATTTTTGATAACATATGCCCTCTTTTGTTCTTTTTATTTTTAACTGTAACCTGCATGACAGCATGCATCATGAATACTTCTGATCACTAGTGTAACCTCAAAGGCTAACACTGTATCTGGCAACAACCATTCAATAAGCTTCCCCTTAACAAATAAATTGGTGAGCCAGTGATTGAGTGATGGGTGTTCCACAAATTCCTCTGTAGAAAAGACCTAAGACTGAACATTTTCTTTCTTGCAGCTATCCCCTATATATAATCTGGTTCCTTTAAAAATAAAAGATGCATACGTAAAGAAACAGAATTTGGAAAGAGCTGTTGAAGACTATATCAATGAATTCAGTGTTAGAAAATGCCATCCTTGTCAAAATGGAGGAACAGCGGTTCTTCTGGATGGGCAGTGCCTCTGTTCCTGCCCACTCACATTTAAGGGAATCGCCTGTGAAATCAGTAAACGGTATCTTTAAGGTGAGATGAACTTATTTTACTATTACTAAAGGCAAAAATATTCCTTGATTAGTTCATATGGAACTTTCTAGCAAACTCCACATGTGGTCTAAATACAACTACTATTTACTGAGTACTGAAAGCTAACAAATCAGCCATCATGTGTCATTTTAACATCATCTATCTCTATATATTATTCAAACAGAAATATTACAAAAGCAAATTCTAGTTACTGTTTTTCTCCTTCCCTCCCTCTCCCTTACCTTCCTTTGTGCTTTTATTGTCCCCTTTCTTCTTTTAGTCTCCTAGTCATTCTAATCTATAGGTGGGATATAAACATTCAATTCTGACTCCAAGCCACTTAACCTCTCTGGTGAAAGCTTTCTAATTTCCTTAGGAATGAGTTCGCTGCATATGCACACTCTACACTTTCCCTTGGTCATTTGAGCATCCATTACCTTGATTCTCCCAACACAACACAAACATCTTCTTCTTGTCTGTAAACGTGCCTCATACTTGTGTCTCAGACGATGCTATAGCCCAGTGCATGGACCCCGTACTTCATTCTGACACAGATAACAGGGGAAGAACATACGCATGAGAATACGGGTGCAAAGATGGACTCCTAGTCAACATGAAGACTTGACATCCTTCTGTTTTCCTTAGGAAATAAATCAGACCCAAGTTCACATGGAAGGAAAAAAAAGGACAAAATCCCAGGACTTTCCAACTTAGCATCCTACCCTGGAGGAAATCCTCACCGCCAAGTGGAAAGAAGCTTGCTTCATGGAAATCCTACCAACCTCTGAAGTTCTCCCTCTTTTAGGTCTACAGTGACTTTCCCCCTTCTTTAATGCCTATAATGCTTCCATTTTTTATTCTCTAATGAAGAGTCAGCAGTGAGACATGCCAGGACTGCTTTTTCCCACAGGCAATGCCAATCTCTTGCTAATAAAACAACATTAAATTAAAAACAGAATGTTGTTCTAAAGGGCTTTAAGTAATTGCCAAGTGGCTTCATATGATTAATATATTCCACCAGTCGCATTACCAAGTCTGTACCATGTAATTTAGCTCTTATTTACGTAGTTGTTTCATTTGCTTGTTCGTTTATATGAGCATGCACTCATTTGGCAGATGCCAAACACCTACCACATGCACAGTGTTTGCTCTTAGTAGGCTTTGATGTCCAACGTAACTCTACGTGTCTGGGAAGAAGGGCTGCAGTATGAATACCAAATACTGTTAAGTTAAATCTTGTCAAATGGCCTCTGTTTTGCACAAACTCCAGGAATTTCATCCAGTTTTAATTTTGAGTTGGTGAGACTTCTGAGCTGTGAAAGGTAAGGCTGCCTGCAGAAGGAGCCGATTAAAATTGCCTGTAGTCTTCCCATTAGATGGCAGTGGGGTCTTAGGTGTGTGTGAGTGAGTGTGTGTGTGTGTGTGTGTGTGTGTGTGTGTGTGTGTGTGTGTGTGTAAAAGAGACTGACAGAGAGAGGGGGAGAAAAAGGAAAGGAAGAAGGGAGGGAGGAAAGGAGGATGGGAGAAAGGGAGAGAAACTGAACATGCACGTGTACACACAGTTGCAGAAGGCAGGAAACAACCATAGTGCTGGTTCTTGCCTTCCACTTAACCTAGGGTCACTTTGCTGTTGTGCTACTTTGTTGGTTTCTATTCATGCACCAGGCTAGCTGGTCCTGGAGTTTCAGGGATTCTTCTGTGTCTGCCTCCTCATATCTCCATAAGAGCTCTGGAACCATAGACACGCACACCAAGCTTTCACATGGCCTCCAGAGGTTCAAACTCAGGTCCTTGTGCTTACACAAAAAAATGCTTTTATAAGCTGAACCATCTCCTCAGCCCTGAGAACTTTTGATTTTGAATGTGTCTAAAAGAAATTTTTAAAAAAGGTAATGTGGGGAAAGAAAGGGGAGCCAGAAAGAGATAGAAAGAATGGGAGACAATAAAGATATAGAGAAGGGATGTCCAAAGTACTAAAAGGAAAATGCAAAAATCCAAATTAGTTATAACACAATTAAATATAAATATCATATAGTGTGCCATTTCACTACTATTCTTACTATTAAATACTTCATTCATTTATGTTTAGATTTATTTTTTATTAATTTATTCAGATTACATCTCAATTGTTATCCCCTCACTTTTATCCTCCCATTCCTCCCTCCCTCCATCTTTCATCCTATTCCCCTCCCCTAGGTCTGTGACAGAAGGGGACCTCCTCCCTCACCATATGGTCGCAGCCTATCAAGTCTCATCCTGGTAGCCTGCTTATCCTTTCTCTGAGTGCCACCATGCCTCCCCACCAAGGGGAAGTAGTCAAATATGGGGTACCAGAGTTCATGTCAGAGTCACTCCCCGCTCTCATGCAACTGTGGGGAATGTCCTGTCCATTGGCTAGATCTGAATAGAGGTTCAATGTTTACTGTATGAATTGTCCTTGGTTTATGCATATGTTGAGCAGACCCCCCTGGCTTCATATCTGCCCATCATGATGTTCTTCTTATGGGTTTCTAGGGCCCTCTAGATCCTTCTATTTCCCCATTCTCCTATATTCCCCTCACTTAGAGTCTAATAGGAAGTCTCTGCATCTATCTCAATCTCCTGGTAAGTGAAGACATTCATGGAACATCCCTTTTGGCCTAGTGTCCAACTATAAGTAAGTATATACCATTTGAGTGTTTCTGGGTCTGGGTTAACTCGCTGAGGATGATCATTTCTAGTTCCATTCTTTTGCCCATAAATTTCAGGATTTCCTTGTTTTTAATAGCTGAGTAGTATTTCATAGTGTAAATGTACCACAGTTACTTTATCCAGTCTTCCACTGAAGGACATTTAGGTTGTTTCCAGGTTCTGGCTATTATGAACAAGGCTGCTAAGAACATGGTGGAGCATATCACCTTGTTGTGTGGTGGAGTATCTTTTGGGTATATTCCAAGGAGTGCAATAGCTGGGTCTTGAGGAAGCCCCATTCCCAGTTTTCTGAGAAAGCACCAGACTGATTTCCATAGTAGTTGTACAAGTTTGCACTCCCACCAGCAATGAAGGAGTGTTCCCTTTCTCTACATCCTCGCCAGCATGTGCTATCACTTGAGTTTGTGATCTTAGCCATTCTGATTGGTGTAAGGTGGAATCTCAGAGTTGTTTTGATTTGTATTTCTCTGATGACTAAAGACGTTAAGCATTTCTTTAAGTGTTTCTCAGCCATTCGATAATCCTCTGTTGAGAATTCTCTGTTTAATTCTGATCCCCATTTCTTAATTGGGTTATTTGGTTTGGTGGTGTTTAATTTCTTGAGCTCTTTATATATTTTGGATATTTGACCTTTGTCAGATGTAGGGTTGGTGAAGATCTTTTCCCAGTCTGTAGGCTGTTGCTTTGTTCTGTTGACAGTATTTTCTGCCTTACAGAAGTTTCTCAGCCTCATGAGATCCCATTTATTAATTGTTGACCTTAAGGCCTGGGCTGTTGGAGTTCTGTTCAGGAAGTTGTCTTCTGTGCCAATGAGTCCAGGGCTCTTCCCTACTTTTTCTTCTAACAGATTTAGTGTCTCTGGTTTTATGTTGAGGTCTTCAATCCACTTGGACTTGAGTTTTGTGCATGGTGTAAATAAGTGTCTACTTGCATTTTTCTACATGTAGACATCCAGTTAGGCCAGCATCATTTGTTGAAGATGCTATCCTTTTCCCACTGAATGGATTTTACTTCTTTATAAAAGATCAAGTGTCCATATGTGTGTGGATTTATTTCTGGGTCTTTGATTTGATTCCATTGATCAATCATCCTGTTGCTGTGCCAGTATCATGCTGTTTTAATTACAAAATCAGAAATGAAAAGGGAAACATAAGTTTAGATTTCTTTCAGGTCATAGAAATTCTCAAAAATGTATATGATTACTGAGTGCATAAATTATTCACAGGCGAATAATTTCAAATGTGAAATTTAAAATTAATTCTCAAGATGTTTAACAGTAAACAAAAGTAACACTGGCTGTGAGACGCATTGTAATACAAAATACTAAGTTTGACGTAGGGACAATAGTCAACCTACCAGGCTCCTTGGTACTTAAGTTTGTTCAGTGAGCTCAAAAGAGGTCCTGTATTTTGTAGCCAGACTCTGTGTTAATCAAAAAGAATTTAATTTTCTGAATCACATAAATTCTGATCTCTGTTCTTTAGGTTCAGACCCTCTGGGCAGAGGGAAGTAACTAGAGGAACTGCTATGACCTCTTTTAATGAGTCTGAATTGTAAATGTCAAACTGAGAGTGTAAGGATGGTCTGGCTGCCATCTCTGTCACTCCACTATCATCACAGTGGATTCAGATATCTGGCTGGCTGGGTGTCCGTTGACCCCTCACCGCGCCATGTGTGACCCTCTGAAGTTTAGTCAAAAGGGAGGAAGGGGGACCACTTTGCCAAGATAGAGGAGGACTGGATGGGAGCAGCTGAGGTCCCATTCCTGCTAGAGCCTCCGACAAGCTCTCACCTGTCACAAACAGAAAAGAAGGAAACTTGATCCAACCTCGCACAGTCCAGAAAGAAATGGTAACTATGGGGATTGTCTAGGTCTGTTCCACTCTCATTCACGTTCATATTCGTGCTTTCTCTCCCCTCCTCTCCTCTCCTCACACATTCTCTCTTCCCTCCTTCTCTCTGTCTGTCTCCCCCTAGAGCTATCTATATACTTAGCAAGTACCCTCTGCTGAGCTACACACTCACCCCCAGTTTCATTATTGATGGCCCAATCCTCTAACCTCAAATTCAACTGTGGACTGTCTGGCAAGGTACTTTTCCAGCAGGGTGCACTCTTGAGACATCAGAAACAAGCCAACAGTGATGCAAGCAAAGCAGGAAGTCTCTAAATCTAAAGGAGGGAGGACAGCCAGATAGTAGAGTGAGAATGACCTGCTGGGCAAGAAGCAGTCTCTTCGTTGGTCTGTTTAGGAAAACCAGTTTTCCCTTTGTCCATGCAATGGAGAGCAATGTGGCTGCATCATCCCGCTTGCCCACGGAAGGGATACACCATCATTCTGGGAAAGACATTTGTGAGGATCATTGCCCTCTGGAGTTCACACTGCACAGTAAAACCCCTCACTCTGAATCACCATTGAAGGAGGCCTTAGCAAAAGGACTCAAGGAAATTAGATGAGTGATCATGTTTCCTGGGCTTGGCGGGCTGAGGACAGACCAGAGCCTTCTTGAGTCTTTACGCTTTGCCCCTTTCACGCTGTTTATTCATTTCTTATCACTGAGAATTATGAGAAGCCTGTTGACTATCAAGAGTCTGGATTTGGGAAAGTATGTGCACCCCCATCTTGTACCATTGTCCTCCACAGGCATTTCCTAATACCATACGCTCCCGAGTTTGTCCTAATTAGCTACCTATGAGAGAGAACTTAAAATGGTGAGTCAAACATGTTTCCATTTGTTTTTAATGATTTTTTTTCATGCACGCATATTTCCACAGGGTAGTTAACGTCTATCTCTCCACTCCCCAGCCCCCAAATCTTATACCAAATACATATTATCCAGGTAGGAACAGCAAAAATGCTCTAAGAGAAAGGAATAGTGTGGCTGCTTGACAACGGACAAATTGCTAAGTCTGTAAGCCCTAAGAATTCTCAGGAACAATAATACATCCTTCACGGAATTGATGTGCAAGTTCATTGAGGTCACACACTTAAGATCTTTGCACCTAATAGAAAGGCAGCCTACAATAATGTTTCTATTGTCATTATGCAAGGCTATCAGTCAAAACCCTTATAAACGTAGCATTTCAGATATTAGACAAACAAAAAGATTCAATCTGGAAATTGGAAAAGTAGTACATGGCAGAACACCTTAGTAACTTCCCTCTAAACAATAGGTTTGGTGACTGTGTTTCTTTTGTCACCACTGTCTTAGTCTCTTTTGGCTTCTGTAACAACAAACACTAACCAGTGTTTGCTTATGATAATAGAAATGTGCTTTGCTTCTTGCTTGTATGGGAGGCTGGTGACAAGATCAAGGGATAGGCAGATGCCATGGCTGGTGACAGCGGAGCGTACTCTGGCCTCAAGTGGTAGAAAGAGAAAACAAGCTCCCTCTGCCCCTCTCTGTGGTGCTCCTATCCATCCCACAAAGCCTCTGTCCTCGTCTCCCACCATCTCCCACATCCCCCCACCACCTGGTATTATTTTCACATTCAGAATTAGTTCTCATTTTATGAATTTGTGTCAAACAAGCATTCATAGCAAGTAGATGTTTTAGTTAAAAATAAATAAATAATATTTGTGGCCAAATATAGATAGCATTCAGTTTTTTTGCCTGTGCATGGTGGCACATACCTATAATCCAAGAAAAATTATAGGAAGAGGGAACACGTGTTTGAGGGCAGCCTGGGTTACATTCAAAGATGCTGTCTAAAATTAAATGGATTTTTAGATGTCCAGAAATTTAAAGTAAATCTATTTTAAGTATTTGTAAGTGTGCAGTTCAATGGCATTAAGTACATTTACGCCAAAGTACAACATCTCCTGAACGTTTTTGTTTGTTTTGTTTTGTTTTGTTTTGTTTTCATCTCTAGCTGAAGCCATATACCTGTTAAGCAATGACTCCAACCTTCACTTTGCCAGCTCTGGTTCCCACTCTTCTCTTTTCTGTTTCTAGGAATTTGCCTATGTTAGGCATCGCTTATAGATGGGACATCAGAACATTGGTTCTTTTGCATGTGGCTTATTTCACTTAGCATAATGTGTCAAGGTTCATCTCTGTGTCAGCTTGTAACTGGGTTTATTTTGGTTTTGTGACAGTGTCACCCAGCCAGTGCTTACCATGAATTCTCAATCCTTCTGCCTTTACCCTGTCAAGGGCTATGACTATAGATCCGTGTCATAACACTCACGCTTGTAAATGTATTTGGGGTGAGATAATATGATATATATGCACTTTATTTCTCCATTCCTTCATGATGGACGCCTGGATTGCTTTCACAGTTCAACAATACTCCTCTGGCCTTTGAGTGTATAATTATCTCATTAAGTCTCTGCTTTTAACTCCACTTTTAGGGGCTGAGATAATAGCTCAGTTGGTAAAGTGCTTGCCTAGCATGAATGAGGCCCTGAGTTCAATCCCCAGTACTTCATAAAACCAGCTGTGGTAGCATCCCCCTGAAAAACCAGAAATAGGGAGTGGAGGCAAGAGGATTAGAATTCAAGGTCATCTTCACCTATGTAATAAGTGACTAATCCATAATATATGAGACCTGTCTCCAAGCCTATATAAACAATCAATTCCTCTTGTATATCCAGGAGAAGTGTTGTTCCTGGATCATAGGTCAATCTACATTATGTTTGCTGAGGAATGCATAGGCTGTTCCATAATAGTTGTATTTTATAGTATTGGTAATATGAATGTAAATGTAAAATATAAAATGAAAGATAGTCATTTTACAGTCTTGGTAAATGACCACTTGTTTCAATTTCTCAATATCTTATCAACTCTTGTTACTTTCTGTTCTTTTAAAATAATAGGCATCCTCATGAGTAGGAAGTATTATCTCACAGTGGTATTAATTTGAATTTTCCTAACTATTAGTGGTACTGAGCATCTTTTCATGTGTATTACTGGACAAAAATACATTTATCTCCTGTGCCTATTTTGAATCTGGTAGTTTGTTGTATTGGTTTCTTATAGAAGTTCTTTATATAGTATGGATACTAATCCCTTGTTGGGAATTTGATTTACAAATGTTATCTCCCATTCTGGAGTTCTCCTTTTAATCTCTTGATCACGTCCTCTGATGGACAAAATGCCTCTAATACCAACAAATTAGTTTTATATATTTCTTCTTTAGTTGACTGAGATATGATGTCATATCCAAGAAATTAGACCCAAAGATCCAAGAAATTATGAGACCCAAAAGTCAGTGTTATCACACTATCCTAAGTTTATAGCTTTATTAGTTATGATATTTAGATATTTGTATAATTTAGTTTTATCAGATATAATATCAGGCTCCAGGCCTCTCTTTTGCATAGAGATATCAAATCTTCCCATTATCTTTCATTGATTTAATGATTTTCCCCCAAAACATTTAACATACTAAAGTTAGTAACTCAATAGCTGACTAAAGAAAAGACAGTCAGCATGACATTGAATTGCTTGAAAATCAGGTTCTAATAAACTTGTTTCCAAAGACACACTATAGCTTCCCCTAGTAATAGTACATAAAACCACTGACTTCCCAAACACTCTATGAGAACGCAGTAGTGTTAGGGGTAAAGACATCGCTCAGCAACCAAGAACACTGCCCTCCCTTCCGGAGGAACTGGGTTGGATTCCTAGGGGCCACATGTTTGAAACTCCAGGTACAGGGTTCCGATGCCCTTTTCTAGCCTCTGTGGGCACTGACCACACATGGTACATGGGCATACATGAGGACAGAACACTGATACACATAAATAACTTTAAAATGTCTTAAAGAGAATGCCTTGGTGGTATAGAGGTAAACACAGCTGCCTTCCAAAATGCACCACCTGATTAATTCTAGAAATATTCCCCTTCTGATCACCAGGAAGAGTGTCAGCAGGTTCCACCCATGAATGGGTACATTACCAGCAGGTTGAATGGTTCTGTATGCAGAGATGCTTTCTGTCTGGTGGAGCCTACATGGAGAAATGGAGTGTCTCCAAGATACAGCAGTGTGTATGGGACAGAGGGGGTGGGGGGTCTTAAGGAAAAAAAAGTAAAATCTAGACTTTTAAAAAATTTACTATTTTAAACAAACTTGTAATGACATTCTTTTAAAAGTGCACAAGATATGAGCTCTGGTATTTATGCTATGTTTAAAAATTCCCATTTTCAAATTTTAAGATAAGACTAAGAGAACAAATATTGCAAGGCATAGCTGCTTATTTTCCAACTCGTGTAGCTGACCCTTCCTGTTGCAAAGAAACTTGAGAAGAAAAGACAGTAAGAAGAAGGAAGATGGCGAGAGCGGAGAGAGGAAGGAGGGTGGAGGGAGGAGAGGGGGAGGAAAGAGGGACAAAGGATAAGAAGGCAAAGATCCACTCTTTGTGGGGCACCCTTTCTTTCTTCTGCCCACTGAAGGGCGGATCACCATTCCCAGGTCAGCAACCACAGAATCTAAGCGCTCAAAGGGTGTCTATCGGTTCTTTCCTTTCGTTACCTGGGTAAAGGACACAAATGATGGCAGAGAGATTGCTCTTAGACTGTGTTTCTGAGAAATATAAGCAAGGTCAGAAGAAGGAAGAAACAAAGGACACACAGACCTGCAGAGATTCAAGTCCCCAACTACACAAGGAAAGGGAAAGACATGGATCAGAAATAAAAGGGCGGAAACGCAGAATGTGGGAATGCGACCTCTGTCTTTCTCTCCACTTTAGTTGGGGTCACACGGAAGGCTCCCTAGAGCCTGGGTTGCTTTTCCATAGTCCTGCGTTAGCTTGGTAGCAGTCCCCTGGGTTTGCGTGAGCATGGCAGCTGTCCCATCTGCCTCTGCAGTTTAAGTATAGCTACCTCTTTCTATTGAAACATATCAAGAACACTGCTTCAACCAAAGGGTGAGTTCATTTGTCACTGAAAGTCATTAAAGCTCTTTTTTCCAGTTCCTTGGTTTTCTTAGTAGATTTTTTAGAGCTATTCATTTTAATTTTAAGCATATGGGAGTTTTGTCTGCATGTATGTCTGTGGACCACATGTATGCCTGGTGCCTTGGAGACCAGAAGAGGGCACCAGACCCCCTTGCTGGAGCTGCTGATGGTTGTGGGTGGCCATGTGAAAGCTGAGAACTAAATCCAGGTCCTCTGCAAGAGGGAGACAATTGCCCTTAGCAGCTGAGCCACATCTCCAGCCCCGTAACAGATTTCTTTTTATTTTTTCAATTATTAACATATGCGTGCACATGTGGGTGTGTGCACATGACTGTACGTGCCTGTGTAGGTCGGAGGCTCCAGATTCCCCTGAAGACCTAGCTACAGAAAAGTCCCCCTACATGGGCACTGGAAACCAAACTCAGGTCCTGTGAAAAAACAATACTCGCTCTTAACTGCTCTGCATTTTCTCAAGTTGCCTGAATCTTAATGTTCTCAAACACAATTTGCTTTCCTAAAAAAAGAAAAAAGAAAAAAAAAATTCACATCTTAAAAACTAAAAGTGAAAGAGAATAGTCCTAATTAAGGAAGTGCCCACTTTTCCTTCCTCAGCTTCCTTAACCACTCCTTAGCCACACCTCTTTGGGCTTTCTCTCTTCCTTGCTCTTCCTATCTGGTCAAGCGGTAGCATTAGAATTCCCTTGAATTTCTATGGATCTACCTCCAGTGTCTGAGTTGCCCTTTGCTGACACAGTTAAAATGTGTGCGAATAAAAAGGCACAAGCTTAGAAGCTAATGGTTTGGGCTGACCTTGCCCGTGGGGTGCAGGTGAGGAGACAGTAGCTAACAGCAGCTGGGCTTGAATCATCGTCAAAGAGCAGCAACCATCTCAGTGTACAGGTCGGTTTTAACTGAGCGATCTCCCACAATGGGCTTTCTGAGGTGGTATATGAATGCATTATTAACATATAAAAGCCACTGGTCGTGGTCGTGCATGTCTTGATCCCAGCACTCAGGAGGCAGAGGCAGGTAGATGGCTATGAGTTCGAGGTAAGCCTGGTCTACAAAGCAAGTCCAGGACAGCCAAGGCTACACAGAGAAATTCTGTCTCAAAACAACAACAACAACAACAAAAACAAAACAAAAAAGAAAGAAAAGAAAAAGAAGAAGAAAAGATAGAAACTTAAAAAGAAAAAACCAAACATGCAAAAGCCGTATGTTGCTTAATCAGATTCAAAAAAGAACCTATGAGCTCAAACAGGTCTTTTAAACACAAAAACCAATTTATGATCTGAGGGTGGGGTAGGAGACATGTGAAAATTAATTCTCACTGAAGGAGGTGAGAAACTAGTGAGCGGCCTAACCCAGCGCACACGACACAATTGGAGCGCCAGGAAGATAAACACACTGAAGATGCATTATCTGGACTGTAGCAGCGAGAGACAGAGGGAGGGAGGGAGAGAACCCAGTGGCTTCCAGGAGGAGGTGATAACCACCGTCCTCTGTTCTCCTCACCCACATCTTCCATCCAGGCATATTAGTGTTGGGTGTTGGGCACATAGAATAGCTGGATGCTCATGTTTATTTTTAAGTCCCTAGGGTCATAAAGATGAGACCCTATCAGAAACTACAACCTTCCCCAATCTTCTGTGCACAGTCACCCCTGCTCCTGTGATGACATTATTGGTGAAACATTAAATTTTGTCGCTGCCACCTCTTTCTTCTACTTGTGTGTTGACTTTTTCTTTAACATTCAGTTGGTTTCCTTTCTGTGCCCCACCATTTCCCCATAGTCACTATGGCGACCACTGGAGAGGCTGGTTAATTTTCCCTTTGCCTGAGCAAAAACATTACTTCCTGCAATGCAAATAGGAAAAGAGAGCACACACCCAACTGTCTGAAAAATTATCAGCACTTTGCATTCTCTGGCCGACTCCTCCCTGAGGGGGAAAAGGAATCATTTCAGAGCTCGGGCTGAGAACACACAGCTTTATCTTTTGAAGATGACACCATGACACTGACACACATCCCTGGTGCATTTCCTGATTCCTCACATCACTCAGGGTCTGATGGATTTAACTAACTTCACAGGAAATACAATCATTGCATTTACCATCATTGCAGGGCATAATGCTTCACATTGTCTTCTGAAGTTCCAAAAAAATAAAAACATTAAATTTTTAGAGCTGGAAAATACAATGCTTTGCCTTTCCTGACTCCACCAAAGTGCCTTCCTTAAAACCTCAGTAGCAACAAAAATTTGCCTCAACCTGCACTTAGAGATAAGCACCGAACAAAATTTAGATGACTAAAATGGCACTGAAAGTTCCACACCCAAAGGCTTGTCTAGCTAACTACCCTTTAAACAAGTGATTGCTAAATTTCTGGCCAGCAGATGATTTTTTGTTCAGTTTGTGGTATAAAGATGACAGTGGGACTAAGAGTTAGGCCATCCTGTACCATGTGGTGAAAATACCTCCCTGGGAACCTTGAACGACTCCTGACGCCCAGGTTTCGCCCCATGAGGGCCTGGTTTAGAAGAGGCTGAGGTGAAGTTTGCATAGTGACATGTTTTAAAAGCTTTCCACATGACCCTGGTGTGCAGCCTAGCTAAGGACCAGAGCCTGCCCTCTGGTAGTCTCCATTCCATCAAATTATTTCCAGTGGTTCCATCCCAGCGTCCTTGGGGGCCAAATGTCTCATATCTAAAAGCCTGCTTTCTGCCTAGTGTCTTCCCAAATCCATTGGCCCTTTATGGGGTGTAAGAAACCATGCAGTTTCCAGTTGCGGTCCACCCTCCTAGATGAGGAGCACGCCTTAAGCTCCACCCACCTTATAATGCCTAAAGATGTTAGGGCAGATCCGGCCTCCACTCCATCCCTGGACCTGGAGTCCCTGCATACCTTGCTCCCTTGCCCCAGAAGTGATGCTATCTATACTTCCACTCATTGGTCCTTAGAAGTATTTCCACATTAAGAAAGAGATAACAGGGAACATATTGCTATTTAAGGCTTTATTTTGTATGGACATGTTAGTGACTAAAGTTGGCCCAATGTCCAGGGAAGAAACTTGGTGACCCTAGGGTAAATCAACACCCTAAAAGCTAACGGAAGAGCACAAGCCTATAGCCCGGAGCTCAGGAGTCAGCCGCCTTTCTTCTGCTGTGGCACCAAAATGGCCTTTGCCCTTGAACTCAGTTTGGTAGCAAGCTCTACACTCAAAAATAAGAGAGCTAATTCAGCGTGTATTTAGAGTGGCTGACTGGGATGGAGATTAAACCCTCCTCAACTACAGCTAGTTCAGAATGCTTGTACTTCGCAATGTGAGAGATGCGAGCGTTTGGCACTAACTCCACAATTACCAAACCCATCACTTAGCCTAGCATTTACTGTGCTTTCTGGATGAAAAAAAAAAAAATGACAGTCTAGGATAAGTTTAGGGACTATCGCTGCCATTTAAATCCACAGCATGGGTTCTAATATAGTTAAAGTTGTTGATTAAATGTTCTGTATCCCTTTCTTCTTTTTAACTTTATAGTTGCTGTTGTTGTTTTCACTAAAGTGGTATGTATTCAAGTTTAAAAACCTGAAAGACAGAGTGTATAACAAAACAAGAATGACTTGTTATACCTCCAATCAAATCTATCACTACTAACATTTTCGTGTGCATGGATATGGATAGATAATTGATAGATATGGATGACAAGATGGATATCAGTAGGCAGAAGACAGAAAGAGACGATAGAGAGATAGAGAGATAGATAGATAGATGATACATAGATGGATAGATAGATGGATAGATAGATAGAGATAGATAGATAGATAGATAGATAGAAACAGATACATACATGCACATATGTTAAAAATAGACGCTTTTAAATAAAATCGGGTTAGTAACACTGAGAGTTCAGTATCGAGACACTTTTTAAACATGGCGTTAATGATTGAGACCTGGAAGCTTCGTCTGCTCCTTCTCTTGTGTTGTGGCCAGTCCTACACTGTTCCTGGACTGAGATAAAATGCAAATAGAGCCTTCCATATCAAAGTGTGAAGGCTGGTTAGACCGCACTGCTCAGAGAAGGAAGTACACTCTTCACAGCTAACTTGCACACTCACTGCTGCCGGAGTCACAGCATCTGCAGAGTCACAGAGTGCCAGGCGGTCACCTCTTTCCAATAAACATGGTAAGTCATAGATTTTATGACTCTCTCCGGTCTTCTAGAAAACATGCTGATCTTCCGTACTGGGGAAGAGGGGGCTTATAGCCGCGTTCTCACTGCCTGTGAAGTCGCCACTTGCCTACTGCTGTCCTTGTCTGGAGGAAGCTGCTTTGTCTGTTATGCCCTTTGCGATCAAGGCTTCAGGAGTTCCCTTTCTGATTCTAGCTGTCATAAGAGCGGAAGGTATCCGTCTCACAGAAAGAAAAGTTGAATTCTTTGACCCTGAAGAGAGCTACGTGACAACAGTACCATAGTCTCGGTTCCTGGGTGAGCGCTTTAGTGTCAGACAGAGATCCCAGTGATCGGCCTTAGGTTACATTACCGGCTAGGGGTGCCATTTGGCAACATAGGGGATTTTGGTGAAGGAATTATTTTGTTAGAAAATGCATTTTACTATTTTCATTAAGCAAAGAAAACAAAAATCAAATATTCAGACCTCAGGGACAGGCTGTGCTCCCAAAGTTAATTGAAAGTCATTATTTGCAGCACAGTAAAAGAGAGAGGGTTCCCAGCTGTACCAAAAAACTAGTTTAACCTAAAATGTAGCCAGGCTATAACACCAACACCCTGCTTCACGATTTCCCCGTTATTTACCCATAAAAAATCAACTCCCCAAACTGGATAGGATTTTGCTCCCGACTCAGGAAGAAAGACTTTTTTTTTTCTAACTCTCATAACCATGCCTGGATACCCACCTACCGCCCAAAGACTGGGCATGTGCTGTCCTTCATCTGGATACAGTTACTTCCTTTGGTGGTGTGCCCACTGGGAATACAGGATCTGATACTACAATGTCCATATTTGCTGTAAGGAGGAAAGAAAGTACAGGATTCATCCGGTAGTGTTTGCAGCAGAGAGTGTAGAGGGGTCAGAGAGCATAACCTTGCACCCGAGAAGAGGGTGAGCAGGAAGGTAGACAGGGTGAGAGTTGCAGAGTCACAGCAGTGGGGAGGGGAGTGCTCGGCTGAGGAAATGGTGGCACACAGCCCTCCCAGCAGCTATGTCTGCGGTGTCACTTACCAACCCTTCAGGTCTCCACACCGAGCTGTTTGGGCCCAGGATTCTTACGAACTAGCTTTTCTTAGCTACTGATACCTTCTTCAAAACTGAAAGAGGACACAATGGTTTACAAGGAGCTACAGGGTGTAGATGTCTAAAGCGACAGTTAGGAGAAGGAAAAGAAACTTATCTGACTAGCTGTTTCTCCAGAATTGCTATTTGCTCACTGTAAAAGTAATACCTCTTAATTGAAGAGCTCCTTGGAAATATATAGGGATCTATATAAATGAAACAATAAAGAAGTCTATAGTCCTAAGGGACAATCTGTAAATGTATATACATTCTTCTAGAATTTCATCAATTTTAAAACATATTTTATAAATATTTTTCTGTATAAAGCTATTCCTCACTGTGTTTTCATTTAAAATAATTTGACTACTATGCAAGTTATAGTGTCATTTTATGTGTTATTCCCTAATTTGTCTTAATCATTTTCATAGAGATGGAGATTACTTTTTTCTCTTATTTCTATTTTCCTCTCTCTTCCTTTAAGATAGCACAATTAGATATTTCAGTTGTTTTTGTTTCATTTTCCCCCTTTGCCTTACTGTGATACAGAAAAGATCATTATATCATTGATGATTTTCCATGGACAAAACTATCAGAAAAAAATGACCAAGTGGGGGGAAAAAACAACACATTTATTTAAGACTTCCAGTACCAATTCTTTTTTTCTTTTTGAGGATACAGTTAAAGTTTGCCTCTTGACAGTGGCATAACAAGTAACACCTATACAACATTGTATGTGCATGCCTATACACACACACACCACACAACACACACACACACACACATGTCTTTGCAGATTATCAAGATTATACGTTTTTATCTCTCCACAGCATTATCTTTGACAGACTATAACAGGAAGACTCTAATTTCTCTTTGAAGATGCAATAGTATAATCCAACACACACACACACACACACACACACACACACACACACACACACTGTGAATTTACCACTCCTTATAGGTTAACTTTGTTTTCCATTCTTATGCTTTTTTGAAAATCTTTAAGTTCCAGGCTGTTTCTCAATCTGATGCCAGCACTGGCAGGGATTTTCCTACTGATGAGCACAGAAAGGTGCAATTAATTATAAAGCAGCTCTCATGACATAGGCACATACCAGACACTGGCGAAAGTTGGTCTCCTTCAGTGCAACCCCCAATACATAGTTTCTTAAGAAGACATAGGCACTTCCTAGGATCCCAAGGAAAGAGTGATACTGGTAGTTAACACTGGTAAGACAGGGTTGCTGTTATTAAACCGTGTAATAACTCTTAGAGACATTGACTGCCTGCACTAGTTGCTTCCCTTGTCACTGTCCTAAGAAACAACTTAAGGGGAAAAGGGCTTATTTTGGACAGTCATTTAAAGGGACGTAGTCCATTATGGTAGAGAGGGTTTGGTGGTAAGACCAGCTCTTGTCACTGGCAACAGCAGTGTGTGGTTGTTGCTCACACTCAGTTGATCAGGAAGCAAACCCTGGCTGGAATAGGGACTGGTGTATAACTCATAAGGCCTACCCACAAACACACCAGCAAGCCACTTCCTCTAGCTAGGCCCTACCTCCTAAAAGTGCCACAACTGCCCAGAACCACTCCACCAGTGAGAACCACGTGTTCAAGCCTATAAGCTATAGGAGACAGTTTTCACTCTAACCATAATACAGCCATTGAGCATTTGATAGCTAAGAGAACTAAGTCTCAGAGAGTAAATAACTGACTTGCTCCACACGGCTCACTAAGTTTTAGAACTGGGATATGAACACAAATCTGCCTCTTTTCAAAGCCTGGGGTTTCCTACATGTTGCAATACTCTAGAAATCAGTTCCATTGGGGGCAGGGGGAGTTTCTGAGCCCAGGTCTGTCTCCTTGAGCTAAGGAGCATTCTTTACAAAGGTGATCATTCTTATCTGAACAAGAAATCAGTAGCCACATTTATTTCAGTCATGACCGCCATGAATTTCCCTGCTTTCAGAGTGCTAGCTCCAAGGAAAACATTTCAGGTGTCCCTGGGATGGAGTAGTGAAAGGGTGAGTTCCTGGCTTTGCGTTCCTTTGCCTCAGAATTCAGAAGTGGAGATGAACTAGTTAAATACCTCCTATCCTCATCCCTCCCCTCCCCAAGCTCTTTGGCTATATTACCACATATGATGACCCAAGTGGTGACTGGGACATCAGCTCTCATTGTCCTCTCTCAGTGACTTATTGGTAAGGGACCTGCAGACTATTGTACAAGGGAAGCACTCAGTGCTAGGTAAGAGTGAGTACGTCAGGGTTTCCGATGGCTGAGCTTATGTCCCACCTAGCAAGGGGCACTAGGATGCAGGCTCAGTCTCCCCATTGCTTCACAAAAGCCCTTGGCCCAAACCCTCTCCAGCAGCTCAGTGAAGCTACAGAGCTAGGCTAAAAGTGTTCTCTGATGCTGCCCCTCAGAATGTGATTCTAGAATTTTAAAGAAAATGGAGGAAGCAAAGGATCTCAAACAGCTGGCCCTAGACAGGGTAGGTAATTTTATAGTTCTAAATAGAAATAATAGAATGGTACCTTTTCACCTGACAAGTATTTTTAGGCATGACAAATTTATAAAATGTACAGGAAAATATAGAGGCAGATGTTCTAATAATGCACACAGCTTTTCCAATGCTCACCGCACACAGAAAGATGTCTTATGAATAAATTTTGAAGATTTTGAGAAATGAAGTAAAGGTAGGTGCTTGGTTTCTTGTACTCTTTGCATTCAGCCTTCTGGCTTCTTGTGAGTGTCAACTAAAGACATGTGTTGGAGGTATGTTAGCACTCATCCATCCATCAAAGGCTTGGTAGGCCCTGTCACCACATCTGGGCTCTGCTAGCCAGTGAAAAATGTGTGAACAATGCAGATTGAGTCTTGTATTCCCAAAGCCTCCATTCACTGATTGGCTCTCAGACTTCGGTTCACCTCAGGATCCCCAGGAAGGCCAAGAGTAGGGTCTGCTGCCTCTGAAGAGGCAACTCACTGACCATGCCTAGAGAGCCATTGCTCTTTGTAATTAAACAATTACAAAGGAAAGAAACCAGCAACATACCACACTCTACTCTCTAAAGGAGACTATCAAGAGCTGAATTAGAAAACAGAGGGAGCTGGTCTCTCTTTCTGTCTCATTTATTTATTTATTTATTTTATTTATATTTTATGGGCATTGCTGTTTTGCCTACATATATGTCTGGGTGGGGGTATCAGATCCCTTGGAACTAGAGTTACAGACAGCTGTGAGTTCTGGGAATTAAACCCAGATCCTTTGGAAGAGCAGTCGGTGCTCCTAACCACTGAGCCATCTCTCCAGCCCCTGGGAGATGGCCTCTTTAGACAGATAGCTGGAGCTGAGGTCTAAGACAGGGCTGGTTCTCTACTCTGACTGTACCCTGGAACCTTTGCAACAGTCTCTAAAGCTCCAAATCCATAAAATAGAAACATGAGGTGTGGCTTAGTGAAAAGATCTTGGCATGGGAAGCAAGCTAAAGATATCCAGTTAAAGAAAAAAAAAACAGATGAAAAAGATGCAAAGCAGGATTGAACTCAAAGACCAGGTTGATGGAAAAAGGAGACTGACAAGCTGTGGTTAAGGAACAGGCCACAGTCCCATGATTACTGGGCCTTGATGGCTGCCTAGTTTATTTTGACTACACTAATAAAATGCTTTTACAGCATGGTTATAAACCACAGAAATCTGCACCTCATGGTTCTGGAGGTTGTGCTAGCACGACTGGGTTCTGGTGAGAGCACCCATGAAGTTCACAGACTGTTGACTTCCTACTGTGTGCTCATGTGATAGAAGAGGCAAACAAGTTCACTTGACCTATTCATGATAATCCTATGCATGAGAGTGGAGTCATGGAATGTAAACACTTTGCAAAGGCCCTACCCCTTAATACCATGTTTTAGGGCTAGTTCTCAAACTTCCTGATGCTGCATCCATTTAATACAGTTCTTCATACTGTGGTGAACCCCAGCCATAAAATTATTTCATTGCTACTTCATAACTATAATTTGGCCACTGCTATGAATCGTAATGTAAATTTGATATGCAGGAGATCTGATAAGCAACCTGCAGAGGGGCTAAGATCCACAGGTTGAGAACCACTGCTTTGAGGTAGACTATCTGCAAATGAGATTTAGAAGAACACAATCATTCAGGTCATGGAAATTACTCTTATTATTGTGCACCACAAGAATCACTGAAGAGTGAGTGCTGGGGGCCAAGTCATACTCCCTACTCAATGATATCTGGGTAAGGAACAAAATAAAAAAAAAGAAATTAAAAACTTACTAGAATTCAATGAAACTGAAGGCACAACATACCCAAACTTATGGGACACAATGAAAGCACTGTTAAGAAGAAAGTTCATAGCACTAAGCTCCTATATAAAGAAACTGGAAGCCGGGAGTGGTGGCACACGCCTTTAATCCCAGAACTCAGGAGGCAGAGGAAGGTAGACCGCTGTGAGTTCTAGACCACCCTGGTCTACAAAGCGAGTCTAGGTCAGCCAAGGCTACACAGAGAAACCTTGTCTCAAAAAAACAAAAAACAAAACAACAAAAAAAAAGAAATAAAAAAAAAGAAAAGAAAAAGAAAGAAAAGAAAAGAAATTGGAGAGATCCCATATTACAAACTTAAAACACACCTGAAAGTTCTAGAGCAAAAAGAAGCAAACTCATCAACGAGGAATAGATGACTGGAAATCATCAAACTCAAGGATGACATCAATCAATTAAAACAAGAGAACAACTCAAAGGATCAACAAAACCAAGACCTGGTTCTTGGAGAAAATCCACAAGATAGACAAACCCTTGGCCAAACTAACTAAAAGGCAAAGGGAGAGTACTCAAATCAACAAAATCAGAAATGATAAGAGAGACGTAACAGTAGACAGTGAGGGAATCCAAAGAATCATTACGTCGTACTTCAAAAGCCCATATGCCACAAAATTTGAAAACCTAAACAAAAGGACAATTTTCTTGATAGACTTAATGTTTAAATATCATCAGTTTTTCCTCACAGTTCTCAAAATGATGCCCCCCACCCCCAATTTTGGATACCAGCAAGTTACAGGATAAGTATACAGGATCTGAGGTGCGATGTCTCCTAGGACAGTGCAGCAGGTGACGTGAGGAACTACAATGGAGGCCCAGTTGGAAGATGATGTTCCAAATCAGAGCTGGAAGGCTCCCATAAGGACTGAACTCCAAACTCTCTACATTTTACAGGAAGCCAAGTATGTGAAAAAGTAGAAATTCCTGTGCAGCATGAAGCAAGTTTGAAGCCAAGGATGAGCATTTCCATTTTTGAGTGGTGTCTTTCACTCATGTATTTTCCGGTGGGGGGGGAGTGAAACAAGGGCTACCTCTCAGAGCATAGGTTGAAACACACTAAATTTGCTCTGAAGTGAATTTGTTCTTGGTTTGGTAACTTCAATATCACTTCCCTAGTTCTCAGATGTGAATTCTACCTGGCCTTTGTCGCCTCTGTGTCCTTCTGTTAAATATAACACCACAAAATAAAGTAGTCCATGTCCGTTATCCCAGTAATGAGAAGGTGGAAGGGGGATTAACTGAGTCCCAGGTCTCCTGGAGCCTTATAGTGAGACTTTATCTCAAAAATAGATAAATAAAAATTAAATATATACTTAATTTAACAATAAGATTTTCCCATTCCCATCTCCTATACTTAATACATACTAGCACTCCAACACTTGCTTAGTAAATGAAAAAAAAAAACCTTAAATCTGCATTTTGTTCCTTTTTGGTTGTGTCTCTCCTTCCCTCTTCAGAGAAATGCCTGTTTTGAAAGTAACCTCCAGCCTTCATAGTCATATTTTTATACTTTTGTTTCATCTATGGGTACTTAAGAAACATCATCTAATAGCTATATAGCTTATATAATATTAATATAATACTGTTTAGGGGCTTTTAATAGCATCTAAGGGTTTGGTTTTTCTCATTTCACTGTGCACTGTCTTAATACATATTTCACTTTGAGGCAGTAGCTCCATCCTTTGAACTGCTGTAGAGTCCAGTTACAATTCATCCATCTATCAAAGTTTCATTTCTTGCCATTATTTTAAATTTCCAAATTATTTTAATCTTCCTTGCCCAGAGTTCTTCTACAGAAACACTATGTCCCAACTTATCCTCAATGGCCCCTTCAAATTTTGTTCTCCTTCATCTCTCTGGATGGATCCTAAGTTGACTTACCAGCTTCATCTTCTAATTCACTCATCATTCTTCCCCCAGCTGTTTTTCTAGGGTGACCAGAATTCTCAGTTTTCCAGGACTTTCTCAGTGTCTTAGTCAGGGTTACTACTGCTGCTGTGAGGAGATGCCATGACCAAATCAACTTGGAGAGGAAACGGCTTGCTCACCCTTCCACAGCACTGTCATCACTGAAGGAAGTCAGGACAGGAACTCAAGCAGGGCAGGAACCTGGAGGCAAGAGCTGATGCAGAGGTCATGTAGGGGTGCTGCTTACTGGCTTGCTCCCCATGGCTTGCTCATCCTGCTTTCTTATAGAATCCAGGACCACCATCCCAGCCATGGCTCCACTCACATTGGGCTAGGCCCTCGCATCAATCACTAATTAAGAAAATGCCTTACCGATGGATCTTTCTTTCTTTCCTTCTTTGTTGTGATTTTGGTTTCTTTTTTATTTTATTTTTATTTTTTACATGTACATTTATATTACCCATATATACAATAACTACCTATAGCAAGAATAACCATGAAACAATCAGGGATTAAATAAATGCTACATTCTTAGTGTTTTGGCTATTTGTATTTGACAGCCTTGAAGAAAACATCTTTCCTATCTTGGTGCGTCTAAAATTCTGAGTGTAAATCAATCTCCATCACAACTTGCCATTATCAACTTAAAACATCTATCTAGACCTAAATACATCTTAATCCCTAAACAATAAGCTTCATTGTAAAACTAAGCTACCTGGTCTTCAACTCCAACAGAGACTTGAGAAGGAATAAACTTGATTACCTGAGTATATGGAGGGCAGGCTAGTAGCTTTCCAATGTGATGATGACAGAGACAGTTTGCTACCTGAATAGTCACCAAACACTATTATGTTGGAGCATCTTCTTCAGCCTTCTGGCCCAACGTATCTAACAGACATATTTGTGAGGCAGGAACTGTTGAGGACTTGCTTACCCTGTCTTGACAGAGTTTAGCCATCAACTCTGCTTGCATCCAGATGCCTCTACCTTGTGTTAAGTTGACATAAAACTAGCCAGGACACAGTTTAATCACTGGCATCACAAGGCCGTGGAGCCTCGGCTCCATCAGATGAGGGTTTCCCTCACCTTATCTGTGTCCAGTTTTAACCCTGTATCGAGTCATCACAGCAACAACAAACTTTTGATTTCCATTTCTTAAAAACTGGTCATTTCCTTAACTACTGTACAGTCATGCTAATATCTGCATACTTTTGTTCAAATATTCTTGGAGTATTATTATATTTCTTGACAGAATCTACTTTTTTTTTTTTTTTCGTTTTGTTTTTGTTTTGTTTTGTTAAGATAGAGTTTCTCTGTGTAGCCTTGGCTGTCTTAGACTTACTTTGTAGACAAGGCTGGCCTCAAACTCAAG